>NC_057814.1:258058825-258092005 GCF_018294505.1 Triticum aestivum | reverse complement strand
CGCCTCGCCGCGCCTGCCGCCGCCGAGCCGCGGCCTCCCTCTCCTCCTCCGGGCCCGAGGCCGCCGCCTCCTCCTTCCCCTCGCCGTCCCTCCTCCTCGTTTCCGCCGGCGGCAGCCCCGGCGCCGGCCACGGCGAGTACGAGCCCGAGCTCCCCCGATCTGGATCGGATCTGGTACTGGAACGTTGACTTTTCCCGAAACCCTAATTTCCTCTGAAGTCCTTTTTCCCTCACAATATATACCCCTGTTCATAGCTCCATAACTCCTTGCATGTAGCTCCGATTCGCGCGTATAATATGTCAAATTGTTCGTCTCATGATGCTCTACATTTTGTTCAATTGCACCATGTTCATTAGAGGTCATCTTGATGCCCAAATCTCTGTTGGAAGAGGGCTAGTTGCTGTTATCTGCTGGTTCTTAGCAGAACTTGGAGATTTGTCATTTTTGTATCTTTAAATCTGTGCATATTATGGGCATGAGCTCTACATGTGTTTTGTTTTATGCCATGTCATCTTTCCAAGGGTGTATGCCATGTATTTTTGTGATCTCTGTGGTGACTACCACAAGCATGCAAAGTAGGCTCCGTATTGTTTCTGATTTCAGGGACTTAGTGATTCCTTGTCTGCTGTTATTTTGTTGCCATGTAAACTTGATGCTACAGAGAGATCCATGCATATTTTGGAGATGTTGAGTAAGGATGTTTTGTAGATATAGTTGTAATTGATCCATTCCTGCAATTGTTTGCAATTATGGAGTGCTATAGCATGACACAATCTTGCTCTACTTTTGCTATAAAATATTTCTGGCAGATTCTTAACATGATATTCATTTTTACCAAGCTTATTGTAGTTGATCCATATATGCTATGCTCTTGTTCTTGCCATGGATATCTTCATAAACATGCCATCTTTCTGTAGGTGTGCTTGTTTTGTCATGCATTGCTCTGTACTGAGTGCATCAAGCTCACAAAGAGGCCTTCATATTATTATTTCTGCCATGCTCTGTTTTCTGCTAAGTCTGAAACCTGTTAACGAAACTTGCTATGTTTACATGCTTTCCATCATATGTTCTGATCCTTTTTGGCTGATGGTCAGTAAGGGACTTTTGTCATGTGCATTTAGTAGAACACTGTCATGCCTTGTTTTGCTATGTTAAGTTCCTGTAGCATGTTGATTTCATGCTCTGAACATTGCTACCTGATGCTGTTTTCTGCCATGTCCAGTTTTTCACCGTCTGTGAACCTGTTATCTTTTGCACTTTTGCGATGCTTGTTTGAGCTTGATATGTTGTGATCTAGCCTTAGCTCAGTGTTCATCTTTTGTCAAGAATCTCCTTTAGTTTACTGTCATATGCTTTGTTGCTATGTTGGAGTGCTGTAGTATTGTTACTTGTTACATTTTAAGTGCTATCATGTTGTTAATCGCAGATTCGTGTCATTCTTGTTTTGCTTGCCATTTGCAAACCGTGCATCCGTTTCCGGTGATCTTTATATCGATTTCGACCGAAATCATCTCATCTTTCTAGTGGCATACTTGGTTTGCCAAGTTACTGCCTTGTTCATCATTTTCCTTCCGGAGCACGCATATGCATCGCATATCATATCTCGCATATCATACATGCTTTGCATCATGTTGCTTGTGCATTTCTCGTGGTTGATTGTGGTTCCGTTTGTTTGTGTTCTTGTCTTGGGTAGAGCCGGGAGACGAGTTCGTGAATGAGGAACCTGTTGAGTACGCTTACGAGGATCAAGCTTTCGACAACTCTGAGAACCTTGCAGGCAAGATGACCACCCCTCGAAATCACTTCTATCTTTGCTTTGCTAGTTGCTCGCTCTATTGCCATGCTACGCTACCTATCACTTGCTATATAATGTCTCCCATTTTGCCATGTCATCCTCTAACCATCCTTTCCTAGCAAACCGTTGTTTGGCTAAGTTACCGCTTTTGCTCAGCCCCTCTTATAGCGTTGCTAGTTGCAGGTGATGTTGAAGTTGGTTCCATGTTGGAACATGGATATGTTGGGATATCACAAAATCTCTTATTTAATTAATGCATCTATATATATTTGGTAAA
Source organism: Triticum aestivum (assembly GCF_018294505.1). NCBI lineage: Eukaryota > Viridiplantae > Streptophyta > Magnoliopsida > Poales > Poaceae > Triticum > Triticum aestivum. The sequence goes on along the minus strand of NC_057814.1, from coordinate 258,089,933 downwards.
GGGTGGAAGGCTCGGCCTTATGCCTAGTGTTTTGTTCCACTCTTGCCGCCCTAGTTTCTGTTATACCGGGATTATGTTCCTTGAGTTTGCGTTCCTTACGCGGTCGGGTGATTTATGGGACCCCCTTGACAGTTCGCCTTGAATAAAACTCCTCCAGCAAGGCCCAACCTTGGTTTTACCATTTGCCACCTAAGCCTTTTCCCCCGGGTTTTCGCGAGCCCGAGGGTCATCTTTATTTAAACCCCCGGGCCAGTGTTCCTCTGAGTGCTGGTCCAAACTAGAGCCACTTGCAGCGCCACCTTGGGGAAACTCGAGGATTGGTTTTAGCTGTACGTAGTGTTCATCCGGTGTGCCCTGAGAACGATATATGTGCAGCTCCTATCGGGATTTGTCGGCACATTCGGGCGGCTTTGCTGGTTTTGTTTTACCATTGTCGAAATGTCTTGTAAACCGGGATTCCGAGACTGATCGGGTCTTTCCAGGAGAAGGTTTATCCTTCGTTGACCGTAAGAGCTTATGATGGGCTAAGTTGGGACACCCCTGCAGGATATTTATCTTTTGGAAGCCGTGCCCGCGGTTATGAGGCAGATGGGAATTTGTTAATGTCCGGTTGTAGAGAACTTGTCACTTGACCCAATTAAAATACATCAACTGCGTGTGTAGCCGTGATGGTCTCTTCTCGGCGAAGTCCGGGAAGTGAACACGGTCTGAGTTATGTATGACGTAAGTAGGAGTTCAGGATCACTTCTTGGTCATTGCTAGATGACGACCGTTCCGTTGCTTCTCTTCTCGCTCTCTTTTGCGTATGTTAGCCACCATATATGCTTATTGCCGCTGCAGCTCCACCTCATTACACCATCCTTTCCTATAAGCTTAAATAGTCTTGATCTCGCGGGTGTGATATTGCTGAGTCCTCGTGACTCACAGATTCTACCAAAACAGTTGCAGGTGCCGACGATGCCAGTACATATGATGGGGTCGATCTCAAGTGGGAGTTCGACGAGGAACGTGGTCGTTACTATGTGTCTTTTCCTGATGATCAGTAGTGGAGCCCAGTTGGGACGATCGGGGATCTAGCATTTCGGGTTGTCTTATTTTCCTCTGGATCTTGACCGTAGTCGGTCTATATGTTTGTATTTTGGATGATGTATGTATTATATTTATGTATTGTGTGAAGTGGCGATTGTAAGCCAACTCTTTATCCCATTCTTGGTCATTACATGGGATTGTGTGAAGATGACCCTTCTTGCGACAAAACCACTATGCTGTTATGCCTCTAAGTCGTGCCTCGACACGTGGGAGATATAGCCGCATCGTGGGCGTTACAGCCGTCCAGTCTTCGCGTGTGGTAGCAGTATTGCGAGTACAGTAAGTTTTCTTGAATAAGCGGAATTCAACGAAGTCATGATGGTTCCTTCGTCCGAACAACTTACAGTGGGAAAGGTTGGGCCTGCGATACGACCGGGGTAGACCAGGATGGTCGACGTCCCACATGTCGGCGAATGAAAGTATTCTTTCCGATATAGAGGACGAGCAAGGAGTATTCATTGTTTATTTTTGATGAAAGCTATTGTCTCCACTGTTACGACGGAGGAGTGTGAAACACGGCAGCCCAGTGAACTTGGCATGTGCACCACTCCCTCCTTCCTCATGTAATGCCCAGGTTACAGCTTTTTCTCACTTTCTCTCTATCTATTTCCTCTCAAATATTTTTTACCTTTCTTTTTTTAAGACACAATTTTTTATGCCTTTTTTAGAATTATTTTTTTATACCTAGGAGCACGTGTAGAGACGGGCTCTTGCAGAGCCCACTCCTTGACTTTGTCAATGCCTCTCTCTCCTCCGCATAAGGAGTACTACTTGCTATGCATGCATGCGGCGGGCAGCTGGCGTCTTGAGGGGCCAGGGCGGTGAGAGCGGGCTCCAGAAGCGGTCCGGACTCCAGCATGGCCCACCTCACATTATCACCATATATTTCTTGGAGTCCGTGCGCGGCGGGCGGGCGATCTCTTCTCCCTCCCCCGTTTCTCTCTTCTCAGCCGACGCCCGCCGAGCAATTAGATTTCGGCTATCGATAGTTTATTCAATTACGGTCCCACATGTCAGTGAAATTGCAAAAAAAACGCGTGTCCCCTCTGGTGAGCGGCGTGCGAGCCGGACTGTCGGGGTTGTGATGCGTACGAGTCGTAAGTGTGCCGCCTTTTCCTTTAGAACTTGTGAAGCGTAACATTTTCGCGCGATCGATCGATAGAAATCCAGAACAAAATGACGAGGGCGGTGCTGTCCCGCTCGTTAGGTGGGCTAGTTCGAGTGATATGACGTGCTACAGTGCCGTCCACTTGCTCCATTTTTATGTAAGCAAGAGTTTACACTCTTACGCGGGAGGAGTGCGAAACACCGCGGATCTAATTTTGATCGAGGGATAACTGTTCCCTGCCAAATAATGGAGGATTGTTAGCAATTATAGCATGATAGTTAGGGCATCTCCAGCGCTGGCCCACAAATTTACACCGGCATCTGTCCGAGGACACTGATGGATGCCATCCGATGCTGCCCGCATACCTTTCGACAACTATATGAACTAACCGGACGAAATTCGTGCAAACAAAGCAAATTTCAAATTAACCGGATGAAATTCATTACATTTCGAAAACTTTTCCTACAAACTAGACGAAATTCATTACATATTTCGCACCAACCGTACTAAAATCTACTGTAAACCTAATCTAAACGATCATCGGCGCCCGACCACCATGTCCGGCCATGAACCCTAGAAAGCGGCCATTGCCTTTGCCTCCTCCTCATCCGCCTCGATAACCTCCTCCTCCAGAGCGGCGGCGACCTACCGTGTACTACTCTTCCTCGCTGCTGGCTGCGCCCGCGCACGCGCGCCGGCTTCGTGGTCATGGCGGCGGAGGGCGGCCGGGGGGTGCCGGTGATCTCCTTCGTTTGCTCCTGCGACAGTACATCGAAGAGAGCTTTGGAGCGCGCCCGGAGCGGACCCGCCGATGTCCCTCGTCTGCTCCTGCGACAGTACGTCCAAGAGAGCTTCGGAGCGCCAGGAGGCCATGGTTGAAGTGGTGCCGACAGAAGGAAGGGACCGGAGGAGAATAAGTGTGGGTCTTTGGCTATGGCTGGGAGCTGGGGCTCAAGTTAATATAGCGGGCGAATGGCAATGAGCCGCGGCAGACAGATGGACAACTGGCGCCAGAGTAGGTTCGTTGGGCGTGAATGCGAACGTTGCTTCAGTGACTTAACTGCAGATGCGTTTGGGTTACTGACATGTGGGCCCAACGGGCATCTGGCCCGCATGTCAGTGACACACCAATTGCACCTGCAGTTAAGTCCGGTGAATGCGGCATTGACATTCTGGAGAGACGGTGACCGTTTCAGGCGGGAAGCGCGCGCTAGCGATGGAAGGGGTTTCGGTGTGCAGTGGCACTAAGATCGGTCGCTCACGATAGTACATACTCCGTACCATACTACCATAGTACCCTCTCTAGCTTAGGTTGTTTTATAGATTGTTGTTGTGATGGACGATATCCATGAGCAAGGCGGTCCGAGTATGACCGTTGGTGTTGAGCCAGGTGAATACATGCTCGGCGTTCACGTAGGCCTCCATCAAACGTCTAAACAGTAATGTCAGGCACCGCCGGGGCGCGCAGGTGATGGGCTCGCCGTTTGCGTTGCGCCATGAGCAGGACTTTGATTTAAAGGGCGACGTGCATGCATTAGCATGCTTTAACAGCGTGAGTGTCTGACGCGAAGTATTTCATTTTCATTTGGCCGACGAGGGTGCGTTGCAGCGACGAGTCCGTGGTTTGATTCCCCACATACGCATAATTTTGGTTTTTACAATATTTCTTTCTCCATTGACAGGTAGGCCCGCATAGATAGATAAAGAACACGAGCTGATGAGGCGCATGCGGACTATTTGACTGGTCAACCAGACAAATATGGAGTTATACGCTGAGCCAGTGACCGTATAATCACCATATCTCGTATACAATGATCAAAGTGAGCTATCAAGACAAGTTGGATGACCGCCAATGCATTTTACTCCGTAATAAATGACCAGGATTGAAGGGGAATCCAAATTTGTTTCGTCTTCTGTCCTTGAGCTCTTGACAAACCAATGCACTATACGGTTGTCCGGCCACTCCACCCCAGAGCTCTCACCAAGCGTCGTTCATGCCACCGCGCCGCACACTAACCGGTAAGGCAGCGATGGCATCCCGCCGCGCCGAGTTCCTCACCGCCCACGACCGCACACAAAATGGTAGGCAAGCGATGGCATCCCGCCGTGCCGAGTTCATCGCCGCTCGCGACCTCACAACTATGTGGGAGGAATTTGAAGATGCCAAGGCCGAATGGGTGGTAGAGCAAGAGGCGGCCAAAGCCGCACAGAGGGAGGGGAAAAGTCAGAAAGCACTCAAGAAAAGAGAGGCCCGCTGCCGCAAGAAAGAAAAGGACGCACACGCTGCTGCGGAGAGATCGGCGGAGATCCAAGCACGGTGGGGTGTCGCCGACAAAGCCGGGAAGGAGAACGATGGCGTCTGGCCAGCATGTGAGAAGTAGTAGTACTAGTAGTTAGTATGTGTGTCTGTGTCTGAGTACGATCATGTACCAATACTACTAGCTACTACTGTAGTTTTTAGAGCAAATTACCAGTACATTAGCCTAGACTAAATGGAAAAATTCCTATCCTAAGCATCAAATGGCATCTCTTTCTCTATAGGAATTGAGATGCATGTCATCTCACTTCCTATGATTTTCATATTCCTATCCTATGAACGAAAGGAGGCCTCTGTTGGAGTAACTACTGTAGCTAGCAGTACTGCTGGTACAGTAGTTTTCTTCAAGAAGCGGAATTCAACGAAGTCATGATGGTTCCTTCGTCCGAGCAACTTCAAAGTGGGAAGTGGGCCTGTGATTTGACGGCTCATTAGTCATTGTTACTGCGGCGCGAAGACCTGGGTGACTCTCCCTTGGAGTTCTGCGTGCATGGCAAGTGGACCAGGATGGTCGACCTCCCACATGTTGGCGAACGGAAGTATTCTTTCCGATATCGAGGAGCAAGGAAACCGCGTGGTATAGCATCACTGCTGATTGGTTTGCAAAAAATAGTATCACTGCCGATTTATAATTATTTTTTATTGCTGATGAATGCTAGCGTTTCAACTCTTACGACAAAGGGTGCCAAACACGGCACGTGCTGGATGTCCCACACGTCAGCGAAAGGAGTGGGACATGAACAGCGTGGTAGAGCCCAGCGTAAAAAACAGCGTGGTAGAGCGTCTCCACTTCTTCCACTTTTGGGTCGGAGACCACACGTAGTAGTACTTAGTGGTATGAACGATACAAAGTGCGACCTGGAGAGAAAGACACGTCTAGTTGGAAGGTCTCGGGGCATACACGTAAACAAATATAAAAGTTAATATGTGCCTCCAACTAATATAGTAGTAGTAGAGTACTTAGGCACGTACTCCATAACATCACCGTGCATTGCACGTACAACATTTAGTGGTAGTACGTAGTAAGAGACAAATGCCGCCCAAGAGTTCCCTTCTCGACCTACTTTTGGGTGTTTGGTAGAGTGTATGGAGGGTTCATGAGTCCACACTAGTTTAGCACAAATACACTAGAACCATGCATGAAGAGAGCATGCATGAAGAGGGTGTTGAGTTGAGCATGCATGAAGAGGGAACAACTATGCTGAGACGAGAACGCAACCAAACACACCCTATATGCCACGCATGTTCATACCATTTGTGCCTTTCTACTTCACTTACTGCGCTACATTACTCAGGTTCGTACGTCCACTCCTGGGTACATGTCCGTCTCGTAGTTCCAGTCCCATGTGTTCTTCATATAGATGGAACGATCCTTGCATAACACGTGATGCTAGATATCTCGCGTGTTGGAAAAAGGATGAACAAAGCTCACGCAAAAAAAATGGAAGAACATAGATTCCAGACGACCGAGAAGGAGCAAGGATCCTCGTGGTGGAGCGTCTGCACTCATAATATTTAATATTATTCAGCGATATAAAATTAACCAATCATCTCCACAGTGGACTGGAAGAGTATGAAACACGACAGCCTAGTGTAGTTACATCATACTAGTACATGGCTAACCCACGCTATCACCATATTTCTTGGCTTCCGTGCGACACCTATCTCTAGTAATCCAGCAGCCTGTATCGCTTCTCCCTCCTCGTCTCTATCAAAGTGCGGCGGGCTGGCGTTTCTGCCGTCTATTGAGGTCGGTTAACTATCACATGTTAGCGACATGCCAAGAGCATTCTAAAAAAAATTCCTTTCACGTTCCGTTTTCAAAAAGAAAAAATCCTTTCACGTACGAATTTGCCTGTATGCTTTGAGCAACTTGCATGTCCTATACTGCTCCTGTTTGATACTCTAACTTAGCTAGAGGTTAGACTAACTCATGACTAAACCTGAACTAACTGTAGCCAAAGAGGTGTTTGGGTGACAGGGTTAGATTGACAATAAATGCACTTCATGGAGAGAGAAAAGTGATTTTTCGGTGGTCCCAATGAGAACTATCTCCAGTTAGCACCTCTTGGGTGGGATATTTTTTTTGGTGGATTCGGTGCAACTTGCTCCAATTTAAACCCTCATGCTTGGATACTTTAGGGCTATTTGAGCCCCAACTAGCTCAAACTAACTCTAACCCATGGATCCAAACAGGGCCTATGGCTAGTCTCGACGCGGAGCAGTCACGTGCACCGGGAAGCAGCGCTCTCTCGGCCGTCGCGCCACTTCAAAGCCGGCGCCAGTGAGAGGTCGCCTCCGCTCTGGCCGGGCATTAATGCGGCACTGACGCTCCAGGGCGACTCTGACCGTTTCACGCGGGAAGCACGCGCTGGCAAGGGAGTATAGGTTTTGAACCGTTTCAGGTGTAGTACTGGTAGTTTGCAAAACTACTCAATTATTGCACTCAATTTCCTAAGAAATTGTGGTAAAAAACGTTACTCCATAGCCCGCTTCCCTTCTCCTTCCTCTTCCACTGCCCGCGCACGTCCGCGGGAAGCGACCGGTCAACCCTTATATAGGAGTGCTAGCACAAAAAGATGCATGCATGACCACTAAAATTTCCATATTAAAGTGCCGCTCCGGCGGGAGTATGGCGTATGTTGTTACCTTCGGCCGGCCCATGGCTACCGGGCGACGGCGACCAGAGAAGAGGCGGTGGGAGGGGAATGAATGCAGCTACTGTTTGGGTTCGTCTTCCAGCTTAAATAAATGTGCAGCATCACGTGTACCCGCGGGTGCACAAATTGTAACATACGTGTCTGCTTAAGTGGGCGTCACGTAACTGGTGTGTGTGTGAGAGAGATTCTGAGAGACAGAGTGCGTGTGTGCGACTCTACTCTTCGGACATGTACTCAACCTTTTGCATCGGGATATAAGTATAATGGTATTTACTTTAGCTAGTGATTTACGTGGCCATGTTAACGTGGTTGTGTCAAAAAAATGTCACTTCCTGCTCGTGATTTGCGTTATATAATTACAAGCAAGATTCTCGTGCATTGCACGGAACATCAATATGCATTTTTTACAGAACACCTGTTGTGATTGACCCATGCAGGAGTAATCCCATGTGTAAAAACTAATGATATCTCGAGAATTTTATCGGAAAACTGGTATCTCGAGAATGTCATCGAAAAAATGAAAGATGAGAGATAAGGCGAGGAGAAGTGGAGCGTGGTGGTGACTGGTGGTCGGAATGGGCGGAGGAATGGGGATGGACGGCGCCGGCAGGCGGCAGCGGCCACCATGCATGCTAGATTGTTCCAGAGACTTATTCCTTTTTTAATTGCTGAGCAATGAGGTTGCGGGAGATAATGATGTGGAGAGAGGTGCGGGTATCTTTTGTAAAATTATCATAGTTTGCTTTCTATCCTCAGATATAGATCATACGGTCTGTATTACAAGATGGCAGGCACACCATCACCGCCAACTCGTTTTTTTATAAGGGTACAGATGATAAGTTTGCTGACTACTAAAGTAAAGTGGAATTTGTCCATGTTATGCAAGTAAATAAAGGTGATTGTTTATCATACGGGTAAGGTTGGATGAAGGGTGGTAGGAACAAATGCTCCGCCTAGAGCATGTGTGTGTGAGATGGAGTCTTAGTGTGTGTGGGGGGTGTGTGTGTGAGAGAGAGAGAGAGGAGAGAGAGATGGAGTCTTAGTTTGTGTGTGTGTGTGAGAGAGAGAGAGAGATGGAGTCTTAGTGTGTGTGTGGGGGGGGGTGTGCGTGCGTGCGTGTGTGTGTGTTTCTGTGTGTGTGTGTGAGAGAGAGAGATGGAGTCTTAGTGTGTGTGTGGGGGGGTGCGTGCGTGCGTGTGTGTGTGTGTCGCGGGGTCCTCGGTGGCGGATGTAATTTAAGTGTGCATGGCTTCATCATAGAGAGGTGATGTGTATGGCAGAGGCCACCAACGACGGGGTGCGAGAGAGAAAATGCCCGTATAGAGGGAAGAGAAGGTGTGTGCGCGTGAGAGGAGTCGACATCGAGAGAACGTGTTTGTTCGAGAGACACCGAGGAAGACTACTATATATCGATGGTGCATGTAGGCGGCAATTAAACAAAGGGATGGTCTTATTGGTTTCGGGGATATAGGGGAAGAGTGAGAGGCGGGGGGTAGCTAGAAGGAGATTGTTAAGTGTGAGTGTGTGTTTTACCCATCCAGGCGGAAGTTATGTGCACAAAAGAGGAGAACGATTCGATGTGGCGTTAGGATTGAGGGTAATTAACTACGTATGGAGACATAGAGACCTTGAACGTGCATGTGTGAGAGGTATACATGTATACATGGGATGTGTGTGTGTGCGCGCGCGCATGATCGAGATAAAAGAAAGAAGACATAAGTAATAAGATCAACGACATGGGAGAGACGGATCGGTATGACAATATGCATGCATGTGAGAATGCAGGGAAGAAGGCCCGACAATTGAGCATGTGTTTTTGTCTTTAAGAGATAGTGGCGTGGGCTGGAGCATGCATCTATGGCGAGCAGAGGGAGTGAGGCGCAACGATTGTGCAAAAGAGACCAACCTATAAATGCATATGTATGGAGAGACATATATAGTGTGGGTGATAGGAAGCAGGACTCCGTGAGAAAGAAATGTTGACGGAAACACTACAGATAGATACAGAGATGGAGATGCTAGCTAGAGGGACATCCGCTAGTTTGGGTGTTGGAGATGACCGTCGGGTGGTTCAAAGGGTGAAGTTATATATGTGTGCGAGAGGGCACTTGACTGCATGTAGAGAGAAAGAAGGTTGATGGAGAAACAGATAAATAGAAAGATAAAGATGCTAGCTAGTGTGCGTTAGAGATAGGTCGAGTGGATCAGAATGCTGGGTTATGTGTGTGGGTGTGAGAGAGATAGAGAGAGGGTGCATGTGAGTCACATACAAACAGATATCAGAGAGAAATGAGATCCAGAGAGACGGAGTTTTGTGTCTGCGAGAGAGAAAGATATTTCACAACGAGAGTGATAGCTAGAGAGACATACGAGGGAACGCAAGATATATCTAGGGAGAGAGGGTGTGTGTGAGTGACATACAAGAGAACAATGGAGAAATATGAGACCCTGGGAGACAGAGTTTGTGTTTGTGTGTGATAAAGAGACATTGAAGAGGAAGAGTCGTAGGTTCTCATATCTAAGGAGCGAAAGACATCTCTGTATGTGGGGTGTGCGAGTGGCACACATGGGAATAGTAGAGAGAAATGAGACCCCGGGAGACAAAGTTTTGTGTTTGTGTGAGAGAAAGAGATTCCACATGGAGAATCATAGTTAGAGACACATAGCAGGGAGCGAGATATACTTAGAGAGACATAGAGTGATGAAGGTCGAGGGAGAGAATACCGTCAGTGTGTTACGAAGATAAAAGATCATTGTCGACATACAGGTAGCACGAGAGATACCTGAGAGATGATGAACGCGTATAGGTCCAGAGAGATAGTCCTATATAAGCATGAGTGATAGCTATATGAGACAAATATCTAGATTAAAGGGGATTCAAATATTTAAACTGGAGATCACGACATTGATAATATCATAACGCAAATTGGTGTATCAAATATGCATATTCATTTGAATTTGGGCACACGTGTAATGTTATATAGTTTATCAATATTGGTGATCCATAGATTCTTCAATTACAAACAATGCATGGTTTATATGCAATTAATGTCTAAACGGGATTACACTATATGTTGCGTGTGTGAAACACATTATACATGTTTGAGAAGTAAAAAAACCCCGCATGAAACACACATTAATTGGAGACAGTTAGCGAGGAATGCATACATTGGATTTCAACATAAAGTGGTTTCAAATATTTGAAAATCCAAATTGATGGATACAACCTTATGAATCTGAGATCATGCCATTTGTAAACCATATTTATGTATAAATGGTGTTGTGCTTTTGAAAGTATATATTAAAAAATGATGTATATAGAATGTAATTCCAATTGAAAATGGATCCCGCCCGAAAAAAATAGAATACAAACAGGATTCGAATTGAGTTGGCACGGTAAACGTGCACTTTGCAAAATTTGAACGAAGCGGGGAAAGTCGCAGTAACCGCCCGAAACCAAAATCTGCGAGATGGAAATCACTACTGCCTATCCCTGCCACGCAAAGCCTATCTGCTGGATTTCTATAGGTTTCGATCAGGGTAGGTTTGTAATTTCACACAAACGTGACGTAACCGCCTCTCACCCGGATTCATACACGGTGGGCGCCAAAACACAGTGTGTCCTCGGCCGAAATCGACTCCCTCCCCGATTCATATTCATACACAGTGGGCGCCAAAAACAAACTCTCGTCGGCAAATATTCGGTGTATGCGAGATTACCGTCCTATCCCCAACCGACTAATGTTGTTGTGATGTAGTAGAAATTTGAAACAGGGGCTAAGTTTGTAAATTTCCTCGCATTTGAGACAAGCGTGCCCTGAATACATGGTTCCCCCTTCCTCTCTACCTCCCTTTTTCCCATTCGTACTCCGTGGGCGCCAAAACACCCTCTCCACCCCACCCTCCTCCGTCCGCCGCCGTCCGCCACCCCATCCACCGCCGTCCTCCTCCACCATGCCAGAGCTGATACCCCGACGCCGCCGTCCATTACAAGAGATCGACCTCTCTCATCCACGGCTTCGGACCGGGATCCTTGCATCCCGTCTTCTCGCTTCATCCCTGCCGTCTTCCACCTTGTCGGCGCCGCTCCTACGACCGTCTCGTCCACCGCGCCCCGCCGCCACCATCTGCCCTCCTAGATCTGCTTCCACGCTGCCGACAGCCATCGCTACCGCAGCACCATCAAATTCTCAGCAGATGCGTACACAGCGCCGCACCAGAGGCGGTACTCTTTCGTATCTGCTCAACTTCTTTATCGCCGCAAGAAAATAGATCGCCACTGCTTTACTCAGATTTCTTGTCTTGGTTGCGAAGTTGCCTTTGTCCGGTTTGCACCTTCAGATCTGCCATGGCATGCTCAACACTATACTCCCAATGCTTATGGTTTTCCCCTTTTATATTCCACACTTGTTAAATCACAGTAGACTAAATTTCAAAATTGGGTCAGTCGATTTTTCAGAGCTCGCCGGAGTTCGCCGGTGCGAACGAAGGGGCTCGGGTGGTTGTGGGGCCTCGCCGAACGAAGAAAACTCGACGCGGGTGGGGGTTGGGGCGGGGGTGGGGGTGGCGGTGGCGGAGGAACACAGGCGGCGGGGGCCGGTGGTCTGGCCGGCAGCCCGTGCGGTGTTCTGTATGGGAAGAATCAGAGACGAGGAAGAAGATGGGTTAGGAGACGTAGGATCTTCATCCAACCGCCTGAAATGGTCGAGAGACAGTTGGGAGTTGCATTCTTAATGCGCTCTGGTTCATCATATGTGGGCACTGCGCAACCAACATTTTATTATCCAAAATCTGCTTGCTCTTCTTTACCATGTTCCTCTTCCGTTCTTCTTTAATATGTACTCTCTCCGTTCCTAAATACAAGTCTTTGTATGGATTCCACCATGGACTACATATGGAGCAAAATGAGTGAATCTACACTCTAAAATGTATCTGGATACATCTGTATGTGATCCATAGTGGAAATCTCTACCAAGACTTATATTTTTGAACGGAGGGAGTATGATAGTGGTACAGTATGTTCCTTGTACTGAAGATGAGCAGGGACTTTTGCAGTGTAGAGGTCTATACGGTCGGTTGTGATGGACACTTTGAGCCTCTTTGATTCGTAGGATCTTGTAAACATAGGAATAGGATTTGTAGTCACCTGCCCACTTGAATCATATAAGAATAGCAAGGAAATGCGGGGAGCTGTGTCGCCTTTGAGAGTAACACCGATATTAACAGTACCGCACCTTCACTTGAAGAGAGCTGGTATCCGAAGCCTTTCTAGCCGTACCGGCAATACTAGCACATATATTCCAGCAAGTTCCACTTTGCTGATTTTACTCTGATGCTTACGGTTTTCCCCGTTATATCTACACTATGATCTGTGTAGCTGCTTTGTGTCGCACTAGCAGCAGTCCACTCTTGAAGCTAAACACTGCAATGACTTACAAAATTGGCACCAAGGCATTGAGTGCCATTCTGGATGCAATGAAACTCATATGCTCCTCACCTGTTGATTCTTGTTCAGAATATGATCCTAATGACTCTTGTTCAAAATTGCCACATATAGAGAGACAACATGGAATTGCATTTCTTTGGGCGCTGTGATTCATCATGAGTGGGCAACCAACATTGTATGCAATGAAGTGGAACCTTAAGAATATGCTTCCTCTTCTGTTCTTTAACATGTTTCCGCTGATCGGTGAAGGACACGGGAGTTTCTGGTGCCACATATTGCGACCAGAATAGCTTTTCCGTCGAACCCCCTCCTTCGGCTCGATAGAACTCCACGGCGTCCGATATGCTGCGTGGTAAATCCGCAAAAGCACCTGGGGAACTCCAAACCCGGGTTAGTAAAAGGTACCGCCTCTCCGCATACTTGCTTTGCATCTTAAATGCCTTAGCCGCCGCGATCTTCTAGGCCTCTTGGATTTTCCGGAGGGTGGCCTGGGCCTCATTCCGTGCGGCCTCCGTGCTTTGACGAGCCTTGGTGAGTTCGGTCCCTTGAACCGACGCATCATGCTCCAAGGCCTCGCATTTCTTCACCGCATCCTGGAGCTCTTGCTGGACTTGTTTGACCTGGGCCTTGAGCTTCTTATGAGCGGCTTGCTGCTGGACAGCCTTCTCCTCGGCCTCGCCCAGGGCCTTCCTCAGGGCCTCGACCTCGGTCGCGGCTCCTGCACATATTACGACACTACAGTCAATATACAGCGCCTATGCTTTCCGAACACACAGCAAGTCGTTACTCACCTTGCTTCTCCTGGAGCCGAACCTTAACCTCGCCGAGCTCGTTCTCGGTCCGCTCCAGCCTCTGCCTCGATTCAGAGACTTCGGCAGCATGCGAGGTTGCGGCCAACAACGACGCCTGCTTATGCATACATATTATGTTAGTCTCCTACAATAGAAGATTGATCCTCTGTCCGGTTCTTCTAGCTGAACACTGGACAGTGTCCCAGGGGCTAGTGACTACATGGGGGTTTTCTCTTTCTATGTCACTTACCTCGAAACCTGTCAACAGGTTGCTGCAGGCTTCGTTTAGTCCACTCTTGGCGGACTGGACCTTCTCGATCATCGCGCCCATAAGGACACGGTGCTCGTCCATAACAGAGGCACCTCGTAGCGCCTCCATCAGGTTATCCGGCGTCCCTGGATGGACAGGGGACACCGGTGGAAGCAGCGCACCCCCCTCCTTCAAAGGGGGCTGCTCACCCGACTCCGGAGCCATATGGGTCTCCGGAATCGTATTCGGGTGAGGGCCAAACGGGATGCGGCCCTCTTCGCCAAACAGAGAAATGGGCTTCGTCGTCTTCGGACGTCACGTCCGAAGTGCCCTTGCAACGGAGGCCACTCTTGGACCCCTTGGCCTTCTTCTTGGCCTTCTTCTCCGGCGCCCTATATGGCGCCGGCACCAGCATCTTCGCTAGGCGCGGGATGACCGGTTCTTTGGGCAGCAGAGCCGGACACTGGATCCGCTTCGCCCTCTCCATCCAGTCCTAAAAGAGCAATAATAAAAGCTCAGACATCATCCTTGAAACATTTAAGTTGGGGATACGTCAAAAGTAACATACCTCGCTGGCGGGGTGTTTACAGTCATGACCACAGTCTGAATCCGTGGCCGGCGGTTTCTCGTTGCCCTTAAAGAGCAACTTCCAGGCATCTTCGTGGGTGGTCTCGAAGAGCCTCACTAGGGTCTGATGCTTCTTCGGATTGAAATCCCACAGAGGGCGACCTCTGCGCTAGCATGGAAGAATCCGGCGAAGTAGCATCACCTGGATCACATCGACGAGCTTGACATCCTTGGCTATCATGCTCTGGACGCGCGTCTGCAACGCTATCAGCTCATCGGGCGAACACCAGTCCGGACTCTTCTCGACCCAAGAGGTGAGCCGCATGGGGGCATCGGAGCGGAATTCGGTAGCCGCGACCCAGGTGGTGACGCGGGGTTCTGTGATGTAGAACCATTGTCTCTGTCACTCCTTCTGTAACACCCACGATGCGGCTATATCTCCCACGTGTCGGGGCACGACTTAGAGGCATAACCGCATTGTAGGTTTTGTCGCAAGAAGGGTCATCTTCACACAATCCCATGTAATGAACAAGAATGGGATAAAGAGAGTTGGCTTACAATCGCCACTTCACACAATACATAAATAAATTCATATATCATCCAAAATACACACATGGACCGACTACGGTCAAATCCAAATGAAAAGAAGATAACCCCAAATGCTAGATCCCCGATCGTCCCAACTGGGCTCCACTACTGATCATCAGGAAATGAAACATAGTAACGACCAAGTTCCTCATCGAACTCCCACTTGAGATCGGTTGCGTCACCTGCACTGGTATCGTCGGCGCCTGCAACTGTTTTAGTAGAATCTGTGAGTCACGAGGACTCAGCAATCTCACACCCACGAGATCAAGACTATTTAAGCTTATAGGAAGGATGGGGTAATGAGGTGAAGCTGCAGCAAGCACTAAGCATATATGGTGGCTAACATACGCAAATAAGAGCAAGAAGAGAAGCAACACATCGGTCGAGAAGCTAGAAGTGATCAAGAAGTGATCCTGAAACTACTTACGGTCATACATAACCCAGACCGTGTTCACTCCCCGGAGTCCACCGAGAAGAGACCATCAGGGCTACACACACGGTTGACGCATTTTAATTAAGTCAAGTGTCAAGTTCTCTACAACCGGACATTAACAAATTCCCATCTGCCACATAACTGTGGGCACGGCTTTCGAAAGATAATACCCTACAGGGGTGTCCCAACTTAGCCCATTATAAGCTCTCACGGTCAACGAAGGATATTCCTTCTCCCGGGAAGACCCGATCAGTCTCGGAATCCCGGTTACAAGACATTTCGACAATGGTAAAACAAGACCAGCAAAGCCGCCTGTCGTGGAATTTTCACGGCAGATGTCCTCAAGTTAGGACTTAGTCGTGGAGCCATCGCCGCTAGGAAGCTTGAAGGGGTTAACGGGACAAGGAACACGAGGGTTTATACTGGTTCGGCCCCTTACGGTGAAGGTAAAAGCCTACGTCCAGTTGAGGTGGTATTGATTAGGGTTTCGATGACCAGGGAGCTTAACTGCTATGCCTGGCTCTCGATGAAATCTTTCTTGTCCCTAAACTGCTGTCGGGTCGTCCCTTTATATAGAGAGGTTGACGCCCAGCGGCTCTCAGAGTCCCGGCCGGCTCATAAGAGTGTCCGACTCGGACTCTCAACTATTCTTGCCTTACACTAGAAGTTCTACCATAATGATGGTTATAACTACGGGCCTTAAGCCATATCCGGGTCTTAAGCCCATCTTTGGCCCACCGTCTTCAAGCTTGTCGCCGGGCTTCTGGCGATGACC
The DNA here is from genome assembly GCF_018294505.1 of Triticum aestivum. NCBI lineage: Eukaryota > Viridiplantae > Streptophyta > Magnoliopsida > Poales > Poaceae > Triticum > Triticum aestivum. The sequence goes on along the minus strand of NC_057814.1, from coordinate 258,073,909 downwards.
ATTATGAGTAACCCGGCCCCTTCTGGCGGGTGACTCTAAGGTCTATATCCTCAACATTAGGCCCCAGATTGATTTGAGCCGGCTCATGTCAATCTTCAATTCTTTCGACAGAAAACCTCCGGCTTACAATTGTGTGAAGGCCTTAACCCGGCGTGACGTCATCCTCCGGACTCCGGCTGATCCGCCGTGACGTCATCTTCCATTAAGTCCATTTTTTACTCCACCAGATCCGCAACGGATCTTATCTTTACTGCTATCCCGAAAATCGAGGCGCCTCTCGAGCGAGATAACCGCGTCGTGGCCCCCTCGTTTCTTGCGCCCACTTATGAGCTCGCCCTTATAAATAGTCTGGCCCGACGGGCCTTCAGCCACCCGTCTTCCTCCTCGCGCCACTGTTCCTCCGCTCAAGCTCTGTTGCCATCGCCGCCGCGGGTCTTCTCGTCCTCACCGACTCCGGCCGCTGCATCAACCTGTTGTGTCCAGAGAACAGCAGCGACCTCCATGACTCACCAGCCCCTGTAAGTTCTTGCGGCCCCGTAGAACAGATCCGCCGTGGAGCTTCTTCCTGTTCTTCCCATGTTCTTCGCCATTCTTCGCGGCCCTCGGTAGATTTGATTTTTACCGCCTCTTCTTGATCTTAGGATAGTATAGAACCAATGCGGCGGCTGTTTAGTACTCATTTCAAATGCAAGTAGACCTCTTTTTACTGCATAAAGGCCTCGTTCGAGCCCAAGAACTTCCCCTGCGTCTGTTTTTAGGTCTAGGAACTTTCCTTTTGACCGACCATTTTGATCCAAATTATTTACTGCAATGTGTGAAACCTGTTTTCACCATACTTAGTAAAAAAAACTACACTCGTCGAGTCATGGCGGTTTACATTTCCGGTTTAAAGAAATCACGTGCCGTAGAACCTTCCGGCTCAAAGGAAACCACGCGCCGTAAAATTTTCCGGCTCACTTACAACAAGGATGTAGATGAGTTAAATTACTCTTAGCACCTTTCCAGCGGCTTAGATAACCCGATGTACTTAGATATATATCATTAGGCCCCTCCATAAGCCGCCACCTTAAACCTTGACTTGTAAATTTCCTCCGGCTCATTATTAAACCGGACATGTTTCCCTGTATCATAGGCTTCCAACGTTCACCATGCCTCCCAAAGCTCCCAAAGCGCCCATCACTTGCAACTGGATGAGGTCCAACGTCACCGACGAGACCTTAACGGATTTTATGAAGTCGGGTTACCTGCCCAAGAAGGACGTCATGTCCTACCATGCCCCTGACCCGTCAGAGGACAGACCACAGCCAAAGGACGGGGAGGTAGTGATTTTTGCGGATCACATGAGCCGGGGCTTCGCACCGCCCGGCTCAAAGTTCTTCAAAGACGTGCTGAATTTCTTCGACCTGTGGCCTCAAGACATAGGACCCAACTCGGTGTCAAATATATGCAACTTCCAAGTGTTCTGTGAGGTATACCTTGGAGAGGAACCCAGCCTGCTGCTCTTCAGAGAGCTCTTCTACCTAAACCGTCAGAACGAGTGCGCCAATGGGCCAAGCTTGGAACTGGGTGGCATCTCCATCCAGCGACGGAGGGACTGCCTTTTCCCTTACGCAGAGCCACCAAGCCACCCAAAAGACTGGAACCAGACGTGGTTCTATTGCCAAGACACGTCGCCGGCTAACGAGAGTCCGCTGCCCGGCTTTCGCCCCTCGCGTCTGGAACCAACACACCCATTGTCAGACAAGCTGACTCAAGCGGAGCGCCAACCTCTCCTCCCCACTATTGACAAGATCAAGGCTCTCCTGGGCAATGGTCTCAATGGGATTGATCTGGTCCGGGTCTGGATCTCGTGGCGGGTGATCCCCTTGAGCCGCCGCCCCGGCTTAATGTGTGAGTACACAGGCCGGAAAGATGACCCCCTGCGACACAGCCGCAACGATCTCCCTGAAGACGTTGCCGAGGACATGACCAAGGCTCTTTTGAACGAGAGCTTGGCAGACTGCGGGAGGACCGGGTTAGCCCCCTTCTGCAAGACCAACCCAGCCCCAGCGGTAAGCCGCTGAACTAAACATCTTATCTTTTCCTGCAGATAACCTTCATCTGAATCTTTAAGAAATCATCATTGTATTTTTCAGGCTGATGACAAATTTTGGAAGGTCAAATATGACGATGAGGCGTCTAAGAAGGCCAGGAAGGCTAAGAAAGCCGCCAAGAGAGCCGCCCCTCGCAAGAAGGGAAGTAGGCCTACTGCTTCAGAGCTGATGCAACTAAGCGACAGCTCCGAATCAGAGGTAACCCCTGAACCTGTAAGCTCTTGTTGTATTTGTTGTTTTATTTCTGTACACCTTATCAATACTTGTTCATCAATAGGACGACACCGGAGCAAGTAACCCGGTGGTTGAAGAGGTAATGATACTTTCCTCCGAGTCGGAGCCTTTGCCAAGGCTGAAAATCCGAAGGGTAACCCGGAAAGTAAGCTTTTCACATCCTTTAGCTTATCAAGATCCGCAATTTATTTTGAAGCAACAGGTTCATGAGAGCCAGCGTCACACCCGGACCAACAAAGACGCTGACCTCTCCTCCGGGTTACCTGACGCATCGAGGAAACGCCGAACTGAGGTTATCTCCAACTTGTACCCTTTTCATCCTTTAGCGGATGTTATACGTCAACCACTCAATTCTTCTGACTCAAATTATCAGGAAACTTCCCCCTCTTCTGGCGACTCTATGCAGTCGAACCTGCCGGCTTTCAAAACCGTGCCCGGGTAATGATCATCATCTCATGTTGTACTTGTCTTTACTTACACTTTTGTGCTTAACCTTTTTGTCTTTTCAGTGCCCAGGCAAAACTCACCAAGAAGGCGAAGAAGAACAAGTCGGTCGAAGAGCCGGACTTGCCTGAACCGGAGGCAGCAGCTCAAGAACCGCCAGCTGCCTCCGCTCCCGAAGCCACCGCTCCAACCAACAAGGCAACTGCAGAAGCTTCCGCTAACCCGGAGACTTCCAGCTCGGCTCAGCCGGCCAATGAACCGGACGTGGTAATCACCCGGGCGGAATTTGTTGAGCCGGGGAGACCTACTGCGCTGGCCAAGTGCTCCGCCAAGGGGGAGTTGCTACATCCCCGCCGGGTTAATCTGGACCTCACCGACTACGCCAACCTGAACATCAGAGAGATCGTCTCCGGCTACGTCAGCCAAGTGCACAAGAGCCGGGATGCAGAGATCGGTATGGTGAACCAGATTCAGCAGAAGTCTGAGGTACCACTCTTCTTTCTTCTTGCTTACTGTATAGTTATCTTTATTATTCTTACCATGCTCTAGCCCCCAAGTCTACAACTTATGATAGAATATGTTGTAGACTTAAGTTCCGGCTTAATCACTTGAACCAGCAAATTGTAGATAGAAACGTTCGATATGCATTCGCCCCCAAGTGCCAAGTATATTTGCTTGAAAAGTGCTTGGGACTTTGAAAATTGTATAATAACTGTTCATCCTATAACCCGGAAATTATGCAGGCTGCTTGCAAGAAGCTTGAAGCTGACATCTCCGATCTGAAGACCCGCCTAAAGACGCAAGAAACTGAGACCCGGAAGGCCAATGCCAAATTTGTGTCCAGTATTGCTGCGCAAGAAAAGCTGAAGACGGACTTTGACGCTGAACGGAGAGCCTGGGCCGAAGAGAAGGCTACTCTGGTGAACCGGGCCGAACAGGCGGAGAAGGCTCTGTCAGAGAAGACCGCCGAACTCTCCGGCTTAAAGCGCCAAGTGTCCCAGATGGTTGCCGCAATCTTCGGTAAGTCATCCACCGGCTTTCATCCAGTTTAAAAATTTTATGTCTCATAACCCATCATTGTCGGCGGCTCATCTTACTCTGTTACACAGGTCCCAGAAGCGCCAACCTTAACCAAAGCGTGGTCACCAAGTTGAAGGCCGTGTACACCCTAGTGGAGCAACTCTACACCGGGTCACAGCGCGCCTTGGCCGTGGTGGCCCTATCCAATGAGGTGCCGACTCACCTGGCGGAAGTTCTTCGCCGGCTTGCCGTCCTTCCTCAGCGGGTCCAAGAGCTGCGGCGGGCTTCTGCAAGAGCCGGAGCCATAGCTGCTCTGAGCCGGGCCAAGGCGTTCCTTCTAGAACTAGACCCGGCGGACATTGCCCTCGGCTATCCCAGCTTGAAGGAAGACGGCATGCCCTTCGACCAAAAGGACTTTGCCGCCTGCGCGAAGATCGTGCGTCCAGTGGCCACCCTCATTGGAAATGACATGGATCTGACCAAGTACCAGCTGGGCTATGACGCAGAAAATTAGAGGATCCCCACTCTGCGTTACGAAGCCATCAACTTAATCCCGCCGACTCGTAAGCACACATTTGCCCCGGAAGTTGACCCGGCCGGGTTAATTGACGAGGAAGCGCAATTTGAAGCTCTGAGCGGCATTGACTGGAAGTCGTCAACTTTCCAAGTCTTGGGAACAGCCGGAGGAGCGGAGAGGGATGAGCCGGAAGCTTCAACCCAGCAGGCGTCTTAACTCTGTAGGCGGCTTATTTAAACAATGCTTCACCCTTTTGGACTCGATGAGTCTTGTAATAGAATAGGATCAACACTTTAACTTTGCCGTGCCGTCGTGCACGCGTTGAATGCTGAATTCCATTGAAGTTGCTTCCTTATATTTCTCCGGGTCATAATTGACCATTCATGTTCCTTAAGCTTAAATAGTTGTCTTTAACTATCCTGCATAGAAAAACAAATCACAAGTCTTTGGGCGGCTTACCGCACGGAGAATCATAGTCTTATGCATATAACCCAGAATATAAATCACAAAGACTAGCCCTTGATTATATCCTTAATATAACCGTAACAACACACTTACCGGCCTGCGAGCACACTTCCGGCTTAGCTAACCCGGGTCATAAGATTGGTACCTAAATTCCGGTTTACCAGTCTTAATAACGCCGATTGTGTTTGACTAGTACTGTAAATCGAAGTTAAGCCGGCAAAGTAAGACCCGCCGTGCATATTTGAAATAATCAGAATAACTCACTATAAATCAGAAAAACTTAGAGGCTTCTGGTTCGAATACGACCAGAGACCCGTCCCAAAGGGGTTATGCTAAGATTCGAATACGATCATATAGCCCCCAGTGGGTGTGGCGATGCCAATCAAGAGGGTACCGACAGCTATGTTCTCTTTGGTTCGAATACGACCCATGTTTGAACAGGAAGCCCCCAAATGACTTAAGAATTGTTTAACGACGCTGATTCGGATACGATCCACGTCGGTTCCCAAAGGGGTTAAACTATGATTCAAATATGATCAAAGAAAACTCCCCAATGAGCTCGGCACTTTGCCAATCAAATGGGTATCGACAGCTATGTTCTCTTTGGTTCGAATACGACCTATGTTTGAACAAGAAGCCCCCAAGTGACTATATTGCGTATGGCTAGATTCGAGTATGATCGTAAGCCGGACCCTCCTTCAAATTATCATATGATCTTGTAATGAAAACAACACGTTTATCTTTGGAGGAGAAAAAAGGACAGAGGTCCTGCTTTATTGCTTATCATAATATATACATGGCTTAGGGAAATATGTACATTATGAGAGCCGGTGGCTCAAGTGTAGTAAGGCCGAAGCTGAGCTATGTTCCACGGCCGACGGGTCTCTTCCTCCGACTTACGTGAATCTTTGTGCTCCCGAATGTCAATGAGGTAATATGACCCGTTATGCAAATTCTTGCTGACCACAAAGGGCCCTTCCCAAGGCGGGGATAGCTTGTGCGCATCTGTTTGATCTTGGATGAGCCGGAGCACCAGATCGCCTTCCTGGAAGACCCGGGATTTAACCCGGCGACTATGATAACGGCGCAGGTCATGTTGGTAAATCACTGAGCGAGTTGCTGCCACATCACGCTGTTCGTCCAACAAGTCAAGAGCATCTTGGCGCGCCTGTTCATTATCCACCTCAACATAAGCCGCCACTCGAGGCGAGTCATGACGGATGTCACTGGGGAGGACTGCTTCCCCTCCATAAACCATGAAGAAAGGCGTGAAACCTGTAGATCTGTTAGGAGTAGTGTTGATGCTCCGCAACACGGAGGGTAACTCCTCCACCCAACAACCCGGCGTCCGTTGTAAAGGGACCAAAAGCCAGGGTTTGATGCCTTTCAGAATCTCTTGATTAGCCCTCTCAGCCACTGATGAAACATCAAGTCTAATGTGCTCTCATTGACAAAACTCCTCCATGGCGCCTTTGGATAAATTAGTACCATTTTCAGTTATAATGCTGTGTGGAAAGCCAAAGCGAAAGATCACCTTTTTCATAAACTGAACTGCCGTGGCTGCATCACACTTGCTAACTGGCTCTGCTTCGACCCACTTGGTAAACTTGTCAACTGCCACCAAGAGGTGGGTCTTCTTATCCTTAGACCTTTTAAAAGGCCCAACCATATCAAGCCCCCAGACCGCAAAGGGCCAAGCAATTGGGATCATCCTCAGCTCCTGAGCCGGCACATGAGCCCGTCGCGAGAACCTTTGGCAACCATCACATTTAGTGACCAAGTCCTCTGCATCAGCATGAGCCATCAGCCAATAAAAACCATGACGAAAAGCCTTGGCCACAAGAGACTTTGAGCCGGCGTGATGGCCACAATCCCCTTCATGAATCTCACGCAAGATCTCTTGACCTTCCGCAGGGGAGACACAACACTGGAATGCTCCCGTAACACTGCGGCGATGCAAGTCACCATTGATAACAATCATTAACTTAGACCGCCGGGTTATTTGTCTGGCCAAAGTTTCATCCTCAGGAAAATCTCCCCGGGTCATGTAAGCCAGATAGGGCAATGTCCAGTCTGGGATGATGTGGAGAGCCGCCACCAGTCGTGCCTCCGGGTCAGGGACAGCCAAGTCTTCCTCTGTAGGCAACTTAACAGAAGGGTTATGCAAGATGTCCAGGAAAGTATTAGGCGGCACCGGCTTTTGCTGAGAGCCAAGCCGGCTTAAAGCATCAGCCGCCTCGTTCTTCCGGCGATCAATGTGCTCTACTTGATAACCCTGAAAGTGTCCAGCAATGGCATCAACCTCACGGCGATAAGCCGCCATGAGAGGGTCGTTGGAGTCCCACTTTCCTGATACTTGTTGAGCCACCAAATCTGAGTCGCCGAAGCACCTTACTCGGCTTAAATTCATCTCCTTAGCCATTCGAAGACCGTGGAGCAAGGCCTCGTACTCAGCCGCATTGTTAGTGCAAGGAAACATCAATTGTATCACATAATGGAACTTGTCACCTTTAGGGGAAGCCAATACAACTCCAGCCCCCGAGCCCTCCAATTGCCTGGACCCATCAAAGTGAATAGTCCAATAAGTGTTATCCGGTTTTTGTTCGGGCACTTGTAGCTCTGTCCAATCATTAATGAAATCCACCAAGGTCTGAGACTTAACAGCAATGCGTGGCACGTATTTCAGACCATGAGGTCCGAGCTCTATAGCCCACTTAGCCACTCTCCCTGTGGCCTCTCTGTTTTGAATGATATCCCCAAGGGGGGCAGAACTGACCACAGTGATGGGGTGACCCTGGAAATAATGCTTAAGCTTCCGTCTTGCCATGAACACACCATAAACAAGCTTCTGCCAATGCGGATACCGTTGCTTGGATTCAATAAGCACTTCACTGACATAATAAACCGGCCGCTGAACCAGATGCTCCTTACCCTCTTCCTTGCGCTCCACCACCACGGCCACACTGACGGCTCGTGTGTTAGCAGCCACATACAGCAATAAAGGCTCCTTGTCAATCGGAGAAGCAAGGACTGGGGGCTCGGCCAGCTGTCTCTTCAAATCCTCGAAAGCAGTATTAGCTGCATCATTCCAGACAAAGTCATCAGTTTTCTTCATCAACTGATATAATGGCATGGCCTTCTCCCCCAAACGGCTTATAAAACGGCTTAAAGCAGCGATACGACCCGCCAGGCGCTGGACGTCGTTTATACACGCCGGCTTAGCCAGGGAGGTGATGGCCTTGATCTTCTCCGGGTTAGCTTCAATGCCCCTGTTAGAAACCAAGAAACCCAAGAGCTTGCCCGCAGGAACACCAAAAACACACTTGGTCGGGTTAAGCATCATCTTGTAGACCCGGAGATTATCAAAGGTTTCCCTCAAATCATCTATCAAGGTTTCCTCCTTCCTGGATTTGACCACAATATCATCCACATAAGCATGAACATTGCGCCCAATCTGGTTATGAAGACAGTTCTGCACACAACGCTGATAAGTCGCCTGTGCACTTTTGAGTCCAAAGGGCATAGACACGTAGCAGAAGGCTCCAAAGGGAGTGATGAACGCCGTCTTCTCCTGGTCCTTAACTGCCATTTTAATCTGATGATACCCAGAATAAGCGTCCAAGAAACTCAGGCGCTCACAACCCGCCGTAGCATCAATGATTTGATCAATACGGGGAAGGGCGAAAGGATCAGCCGGACACGCCTTGTTCAAGTCCGTGTAATCCACACACATCCGCCAGGTGCCGTTCTTCTTGAGTACGAGCACCGGGTTAGCTAACCACTCTGGGTGAAACACTTCAACAATAAACCCGGCCGCCAAGAGCCGGGCCACCTCTTCACCAATAGCTTTCCGCCTCTCTTCATTAAACCGCCGAAGGAATTGCCTGACCGGCTTAAATTTCGGATCAACATTGAGAGCGTGCTCAGCGAGTTCTCTAGGTACACCTGGCATGTCAGACGGCTTCCATGCAAAAATGTCCCTATTCTCACGGATGAACTCGATGAGCGCACTTTCCTATTTTGGATCTAGATTGGCGCTGATGCTAAACTGCTGAGATGAATCTCCTGGAACGAAATCAACAAGTTTAGTCTCATCGGCCGACTTAAATTTCATTGTCGGCTCCTTCTCCGTAGTTGGCTTTTTCAGAGAGGTCATATCCGTTGGGTCAACGTTGTCTTTGTAAAACTTCAGCTCCTCTGTTGCGCAAACAGATTCTGCATAAGCCGCATCGCCTTCCTCACATTCCAGGGCCACCTTCCGGCTGCCGTGAACCGTAATGGTCCCATTATGACCCGGCATCTTGAGCTGTAAATACACGTAACACGGCCGTGCCATGAACTTGGCGTAAGCCGGCCGCCCAAATATGGCATGGTACGGACTTCTTATCTTGACCACCTCAAAGGTCAATTTTTCCACCCTGTAGTTGTGCTCATCTCCAAAGGCCACTTCCAACTCGATCTTGCCGACTGGATAAGCCGACTTACCAGGTACCACACCATGGAAAATAGTGTTTGACTGGCTGAGGTTCTTATCAATCAAACCCATACGACAGAAAGTCTCATAATAGAGGACGTTGATACTGCTGCCTCCATCCATGAGTACCTTAGTGAACTTATATCCTCCCACCTGAGGAGCCACCACCAAGGCCAAGTGACCCGGATTATCCACCCGGGGAGGGTGATCCTCCCTACTCCACACTATAGGCTGCTCAGACCACCGTAAGTAGCGTGGAACCACCGGCTCAACAGCATTCACAGCCCTCTTATGAAGCTTCTGATCTCGCTTACACAGACTGGTGGTAAACACATGATATTGTCCACCGCTAAGCTGCTTTGGATTGGTCTGATAACCCCCCTGCTGCTGTTGATGACCCTGACCAGACTGCTGATTAAAGCCCCCTTGACCGTTCTGAGGGTTAGAATTTGAACCGCCGCCCGGGCCATGAAAACCGCTGGCGCCTGAGCCACCGCCCGGGCCATTGTTGCCGTTAAAGGCGTTGGAATTCTTAAAGGCCTTCATGATTGCACAATACTTCCATAGGTGAGTTGCTGGCTTCTCTCTAGAGCCATGCCTTGGACAAGGCTCATTCAACAGTTGCTCCAGCGTCGGGCCTGACCCGCCACCTCGGGGAGGGGGCCTCCCCTTGCGTCTCCGGCTATTACCCTGTGAACTGGTGTTGGCCACGAACTCTAAGCTGCCATCGGCCTTGCGCTTTCCACCTTCTTGGTTCCCCGGGTTATGCTGGTGACCCTTGCCATTGCCGTTCTTCTTTCCCTTCCCTGTCCTTTCATCATCTGAAGCGGGGTCCTTGGTACCATCAGAATCAGCGTACTTGACGAGAGCCGCCATCAGTGTACCCATATCATTGCAGTCACGCTTAAGCCGCCCGAGCTTCATCTTCAGGGGCACGAAACGAATATTCTGTTCCAACATTAAGACTGCAGAGCCGGCATCCATCTTATCAGATGAATGTATTATTTCCTTAACCTGGCGAACCCAATGTGTCGTAGACTCACCCTCCTGCTGCTTACATTAGTCAAATCCACAATTGACATAGACTGCCTACAGGTATCCTTGAAGTTTTGGATGAACCGGGCTTTCAGCTCAGCCCAAGACCCGATGGAATTCGGTGGTAGCCCCTTCAACCAAGTACGGGCAGTCCCATCTAACATCATGGTGAAGTACTTGGCCATTGCTGCTTCGCTAACTTCCAGCAGTTCCATGGCCATCTCGTAACTCTCGATCCAGGCTGCGGGTTGTAAGTCAGTTGTGTAATTAGGCACCTTCCTAGGGCCTTTGAAGTCCTTGGGTAGACGCTCATTGCGGAGAGCCGGCACCAAGCAAGGGACACCTCCAGTCCTGGTAGGGATACCCACGTCGACGGAAGCCGTCGGATAAGCCGGGGGAGTCTGGTAAGCCGTCAACTGAGGCACCTGATCCGCCTCTTGCCGTGCTCTGTCTTGGTCTGCTGCGTGAAAGGCTCCATTATGAGCCGGTCCATGGCCAGGGGGCGGGTCATGGCGTCGGACGTTACTTGAGCCGGTCGCTGAGACCATGTGTCTGCTATAACTCGGGCTCCGGCCTGGACGAGGGGTCGAGTGGATCCTGTCCCGGCTGTAAGAGTATGCCTCTTGCTGCGCCAGTGCTGTCTGAAGGAGTTCCCTGACCCGGCGGGTCTCAATAGCCGTCGGAGAGTCGCCGTCAATTGGGAGGGCTGCCAGTCGCGCTGCTGCGGCGACCAAGTTCTCCAGCGGGTTAGCATAATGACCCGGTGGTATCGGCACGTATTGAGGCGGGGCAGGGTTCACCCGGGGAGGCCCCATCACTTGTGGCTGAACAGGGGGCCCAGGCCCGGGCACTATGATCCCTGGCGGGTTACTAGACCCTGCACCTGGCGTGTTGAAGAGGTTTCGTGGATCATAAACCAGAGGGAGTCGAGATTGGGCCTTTTGATGCCTCCTTCTCATGACCTCATTGGACGCGTTCTGATCCATCGTGAGCCGGAAGGACTGTGCCTGAATCAACTGAGTTTGGGCGTCGAGAGCCGCCCTCTCCGCAGCCATCCTGATCCCTTCTGCTGCCAGATCCTCTTTGGCTTTCACTAGATCTAACTTTAACTACACCACCTCCGCGTCATGCTGAGCTTGATCCGCCGGGTCAACCGCGGCGGTCAACAGGGCCGTCATCTTGTCCGTGAGATCCATCAGCACCTGAGCCGGCGAGGGCACCGGGCTTCCTGCCCCAGCAGCAGGGTTCTGAACAGGCTGTGCACCAGCCATGAAAATTCCGACCCGGCTCGGCGGCTCAAACGGGTCCGGAATACTGTCACCATCGGAACAACCCATGAGCCTGCCGTCTTGAAGCTGATACAACGAGTTTGACTCATCTGTGGACGACTCGCCATCAGAGCCGGCGGCCGTCTCATCACTAGATCCAGATCCATCAGGGAGTCCTCCATGGATACCTCCCACAAAAGCATGCTTCAAGGCAGGCAAGGCCCGGGCGGGTCATGCGCGCTGAGCCGTCTCGATGAGATCGGCGCAGAGATCCGGCTCACCAATCTTACCAATGAAAACATGAATTCCGCCGAAAGGGACCCGGTACCCGTAGTCAATTGAGCCGGCGTCGGGGCCCCAGTCTGCATCATCGATGTAGAGCTTGCCGCGACGACTCTTGGTCATCCGGCCCACAGCGTATCCCTTGAGCCCTTCGAAGCTGCCCTTCAAGAACTCGAATCCACCGTGCGCTGGCCCCACGGTGGGCGCCAACTGTCGTGGAATTGTCACGGCAGATGTCCTCAAGTTAGGACTTAGTCGTGGAGCCATCGCCGCTAGGAATCTTGAAGGGGTTAACGGGACAAGGAACACGAGGGTTTATACTGGTTCGGCCCCTTACAGTGAAGGTAAAAGCCTACGTACAGTTGAGGTGGTATTGATTAGGGTTTCGATGACCAGGGAGCTTAACTGCTATGCCTGGCTCTCGATGAAATCTTTCTTGTCCCTAAACCGCTGCCGGGTCGTCCCATTATAAAGAGAGGTTGACGCCCAACGGCTCTCAGAGTCCCGGCCGGCTCATAAGAGTGTCCGGCTCGGACTCTCAACTATTCTTGCCTTACACTACAAGTTCTACCATAATGATGGTTATAACTACGGGCCTTAAGCCATATCCGGGTCTTAAGCCCATCTTTGGCCCACCGTCTTCAAGCTTGTCGCCGGGCTTCTGGCGATGACCATTATGAGTAACCCGGCCCCTTCTGGCGGGTGACTCTAAGGTCTATATCCTCAACACCGCCCGATGTGCCGACAAATCCCGATAGGAGCTGCACAAATCTCATTCTCAGGGCAACACCGGATGAGACTAGCTACGAGTAGAAAACCAGTCCTCAAGTTTCCCCAAGGTGACCCCGCAGGCAGCTCAGTTCGGACCAACACTCGAAGGAGCACTGGCCCGGGGGGTTAAATAAAGATGACCCTCGGGCTCGCGAAAACCCAAGGGGAAAAGGCTTAGGTGGCAAATGGTAAAACCAAGGTTGGGCCTTGCTGGAGGAGTTTTATTCAAGGCGAACTGTCAAGGGGGTCCCATAAATCACCCAACCGCGTAAGGAACGCAAAATCAAGGAACATAACACCGGTATGACGGAAACTAGGGCGGCAAGAGTGGAACAAAACACCAGGCATAAGGCCGATCCTTCCATCCTTTACCAAATATATAGATGCATTAATTAAATAAGAGATATTGTGATAAGCCAAACTATCCATGTTCCAACATGGAACCAGCTTCAACTTCACCTGCAACTAGCAACGCTATAAGAAGGGCTGAGCAAAAGCGGTAACTTAGCCAAACAACGGTTTGCTAGGAAAGGATGGTTAGAGGCTTGACATGGCAATATGGGAGGCATGATATAGCAAGTGGTAGGTTGCGCGGCATAGCAATAGAACGAACAACTAGCAAGCAAAGATAGAAGTGATTTCGAGGGTATGGTCATCTTGCCTGCAAGGTTCTCAAAGTTGTCGAAAGCTTCATCCTCGTAAGCGTTCTCAACAGGTTCCTCGTTCACGAACTCGTCTCCCGTCTCTACCCAAAGCAAGAACACAAACAATGGAACCACAATCAATCACAGTGCAATGCACAAGCAACATGATGCAATACATGCATGATATGCGAGATGTGATATGCGATGCATATGCGTGCTCCGGAAGAAAAAGGATGAACAAGGCATCAACTTGGCAAATCAAGTATGCCGCTGGAAACATGAGATGATTTCGGTTGAAATCGATATAAAGATCACCGGAAACGGATGCACGGTTTGCAAATGGGAAGCGAAACAAGAATGATACAATTCTGCGATTAACAGCATGATAGCACTTAGAATACCTCAAGAAACTATGCTACAGCACCCCACCATAGCAACAAAGCATATCGTAGTGATCTACAAGAGATGCTTGATAAAAGATGAACACTGAGCTACAGCTAGATCACACAATAACAGGTTCAAACAAGCATCGCAAAAGTGCAAAATATATCAGCTTCACAGACTTGGTGAAAATACTGAACATGGCATAAACAGCATCCGGTAGCAACGTTTAGAGCAAGCAATCAACATGCTACAGGAACTTATCATATCAAAAAAAGGCATGAAATGAATCTGCTAAATGCATAGAACAAAAGACCCTTACTGATCATGAGCTAAAAAGTCACAGAAGATATGATGGCACCCATGTAAACATAGCAAGTTTCGTTAACAGATTCAGACTTGGCAGAAAACAGAGCATGGCATTAACAGAATTATGAAGGCATCTTCGCGAGCTCGATTCACTCATCACAAAGCATTGCATGACACAACAAGCATACCAACAGCAAGAAGACATGTTCATGAAGCTAACCATGTCAAGAAAAAGTTCATAGCATGCATGGTTCAACTACAACAACCTTGACAAAATTGAATAACATGTTAACATTCTGCCAGGAACATTTTATAGCAAAAGTAGAGCAAGATTGAGACATGCTAGGGCACTCCATAATTGCAAACATGGACACGGATGAATAGAGCTTAACCATATGTTCAACTATCCTTACTGAAGTATCTCAAAATAATCATGGATCTCACTATAGCAACATGGATACATGGCATCAAAATAACAGCGGGAAAAGGACAGCAAAATCCGAAGTCCCTGATAACAGCAACATTGTGGAGGCTACTTTGCATGCTTGTGCTAGTCACCACATAGATCGCAAAAATACATGGAAATCATCTTTGTAAAGAAGGCATGGCATGGATCAAAACCCATGTAGAGCTCATGCTCATAAGATGCACACATTAAATGCAACAAAAATGACAAATCATCATATTCTGCTAACAGACAACAGTAAACATTATATAGCACTCTTGCATCAGAGATTTGGGCACCCAGATGAACTCAAACAGACATGGCACAATGGAACAAAATTAAGAGCATCTCCTGATGAACATTTTGATATATCATGCACGCAAAATGGAGCGGTATGAAGGAGATATGATGTGATAAACAGAGCCACATAAAGTGACGATTTCGGGACTTGGAAGAAAAACGAGGGGGAGAAGTCAACCTCGTTCAGATCTAGGGTTGCACGCGAATCGGGGCGGCGGCTCTCGCCAGAGATGGGGCGCGCGGCGGCCGGAGAAGACCGGAGAGGGCGCCGGTGCGAACGGGGACGGCGGATCCGGCCGGCCCCTCGCCGGATCTGGCGCCAGCGGAGGCGGCGCCTACCGGGGCTGTGCGGCGGACGAGGTGCGACGGGTGGTGGGGTCGAGGTCGCCGGAGATGGCGGTC
>NC_057814.1:258036145-258058487 GCF_018294505.1 Triticum aestivum | reverse complement strand
GGGGCCCCGCGCGGGCCTGGCGGGCCGGCGGCAGCGCGCGGTGGCCGAGGCCACATGGCGGCGTGGGAGTGGTGCGGAGCGGCGGCGGCGATTTGTCCGGTGCGGACCGGACGTGCCTGGCGCGCGGAGGGAGCGGGGCTAGGGTTTTGGACCCGGATTTGGAGGAGGGGTGCACATATTTATAGCTAGAGGGAGCTAGGAGACTTCAAATGGGGTGTAGTTTTCGCCCACACGATCGTGATCCAACGACGGAGAGCATGGAGGGGGTTTAGATTTGTTATTGGGCTGTTTTGGAGGGTGTTGGGCTGCAACACACAAAAGGCCTTTGCGGTTACCCGGTTAACCGCTGGAGCATCAAACGACCTCCAAATGGAACGAAACTTGACAGGTGGTCTACCGGTGGTGTACCAAGGCCACTTGGCAAGACTCGGTCCATTCCGAGAACGTTTAACACCCGCTCACGAAAAGAGACAAGAGGAGTGCGCCCGTGCATGTGGGAGTGTCGGATGGCAAAACGGACAACGGGGAAAATGCTCGGATGCATGAGACGAACACGTATGCAAATGAGATGCACATGATGACATGATATGAAATGCATGACATGAACAAAATGCAAAACAAAAGACAAAACCCGACCACGAAGTGTATCATAACACATAGCCGAAAATGGCAAGAGTTGGAGTTACAAATATGGAAAGTCACATCCGGGGTGTTACAACACTCCACCATTACGAGAGGATCTCGTCCCGAGATCTACGACTGAAAGAACTCCGGATATTGGGAACGGAGGTGGTCCTCGCGCTCCCAGGTGGCTTCTCGGTCAGAATGGTGTGACCACTTCACTTTCAGGAATTTGATAGACTTGTTGCGAGTCTTGCGCTCGGTTTCTTCGAGAATAGCAACGGGATGCTCAGGATAAGACAGATCTTCTTGGAGATCAATCTCTTCGAAGTTGATGGTACGCTCAGGCGTCTTGAAGCAGTTGCGAAGCTGTGACACGTGAAACACATCATGCACATTCGCGAAGTTGGAGGGAAGCTCAAGTTGATAGGCGAGGTCGCCTCTTTTGCCAATGATCTTGAAAGGACCCACGTATCTAGGGGCAAGCTTCCCTTTGATACCGAAGCGACGAGTGCCTTTCATTGGAGAGACGCGGAGGTAGACATGGTCTCCGATTTCAAAAGCCACATCACGGTGCTTGTCATCATAATAGCTCTTCTGGCGCGACTGCGCGGCTTTGAGATTCTCACGAATGACTTTGCACATTTCTTCGGCTTCTATGATCAAGTCGTTGCCAAGAAGTTGGCGTTCACCTATCTCGGACCAATTGAGAGGAGTATGGCACTTCCTGCCATATAGAATCTCGAATGGGGCCTTGCCCGAACTCGCTTGGAAGCTGTTGTTGTAGGAGAACTCGGCATATGGGAGGCAATCTTCCCACTTCATACCGAAAGAGATGACACAAGCCCTGAGCATATCTTCAAGGATTTGATTGACTCGCTCGACTTGGCCACTAGTTTGAGGATGGAAAGTTGTGCTGAAGCGAATGTTGGTGCCCATGGCCTTCTGAAAGGAGTCCCAGAACTTAGAAGTGAAGATGCTTCCACGATCTGAAGAAACCAATTGTGGAATTCCGTGCAAGGAGACAATCCTGGAGATGTATAGCTCTGCCAACTGAGCTGCTGTGATAGATTCTTTGATTGAAAGGAAATGAGCCACTTTTGTAAGCTTGTCAATGACAACGAAGATAGCATCATTTCCGCGCTTGTGCCTCACGAATTTGATCTTCCAAAGTAGGAGAGACTAGGAGGTTGGCAAGAAAGCCTTGAGGAACAACTTGGAGATTCAGTTTGCGGAAAGCTACGCAAAGGTCCGGTTGGAAGGGCTTGAGGATTAAGCTGCTGCAATAAGCCTTCCTGCTCAAAGCATCTGCAATGACATTGGCCTTGCCTGGAATATATTCAATACTCGGATTGTACTCTTGAATCATTTCGACCCATCGAGTTTGTCTGAGGTTGAGGTTGGGCTGAGTGAAGATGTACTTGAGACTCTTGTGATCGGTGAATATGTCCACTTTCCTTCCCAACAAGAGATGTCTCCATGTTATTAATGCATGGACAACTGCCGCCAACTCAAGATCGTGAGTGGGGTAGTTCTTTTCATTGGGCTTCAACTGACGAGCGGTATAGGCCACAACTTTCTTCTCTTGCATTAACACAGCACCGAGACCTTGAAGAGAAGCATCACAGAAGACTTTGAATGGCTTGGATTCGTCAGGAGGAGTCAAGACAGGAGCTGAGACAAGCCTCTCTTTGAGGGTGTTGAAAGCGACATCGCACTCAGGCGTCCAGACATACTTGACATGCTTCTGGAGAAGGTTGGAAAGAGGCTTTGCAATCTTAGAGAAGTTCTCAACGAATCTTCGGCAATAGCTTGCAAGACCAAGGAAACTGCGGAGCTGCTTGACATTCTGAGGAGGTTCCCAATTCACAACTGCAGACACCTTCTCGGGATTAACAGTGATGCCCTTGGCGGAGATGATATGACCAAGGTAAAGAACTTCATCAAGCCAAAACTCACATTTGGAAAACTTCGCATAGAATTGATACTCTCTGAGCTTGTCCAGCACCAATCGCAAATGTTTGGCATGATCCTTCTTATTCTTGGAGAAGACCAAGCTATCATCGAGATACACCAGCACGAATTCATTGGTGTAGGGGTTGAAGATGAATTTCATCATTCGAGAGAATGTTGGAGGAGCATTGACAAGGCCGAAAGACATGACAGTATATTCATAAGAACCAAAGCTTGTTCTGAAAGCTGTCTTGGGAATATCTTGTTCGCGAATGCGAATTTGATGATAACCCATACGAAGGTCAAGCTTGGAGAATACTTTTGCACCTTTAAGTTGCTCGAATATCTCATTGATGTTGGGAAGTGGATACTTGTTCTTGATTGTCTTCTTGTTCAATGGACGGTAGTCGACACAAAGTCGGTCTGTGCCATCCTTCTTATGGACAAAAAGAACTCCACAACCCCATGGAGATGAACTCAGTCTGATCAAACCCAGACGCTCTTGTTCATCGAGCTGTTTCTTCAATTCCTTCAGCTCCTTGGGTCCAAGCTTGTAAGGACGCTTGCAAACGGGTTCAGTGCCAGGCTCAAGATCGATAACGAACTCGACTGGCCGGTGAGGAGGCATACCCGGAAGCTCTTCTGGAAAGACATCTTGGTACTCACAAACGACTGGAATCTGAGAGATTGCATCTAACTCGCCCTTCTCATTGAGAGAGAATAACCGAATGGTCTCATCACGAGCGGCATAGATGATCACATCCTCAGAAGAGTGTGTCAATTGAATTTCCCTGGCTGCACAATCAAGTTGAGCCTTGTGCTTAGAAAGCCAGTCCATCCTGAGAATTAGATCGATATCAGAGTCGCCAAGAACAATAGGTTTAGCCATAAATTTATAGTCGCCCATCTTGATACCGACATTCGGAACCATCATGCTAGAGCTCAAACGCTTAGCCAGAGAAATAACTTGCATTGCTCTAGGTAATTCCTCTGTGTCAAAATTGTGCTTCGATGCAAAAGGATATGACAAGAAAGAATGCGATGCACCGGTATCAAATAAGACTTTTGCAGGAATATCATTAACTGATAGATTACCCATTACACGTCAGTAGATTCCTCTGCTTGCGCTGCATTCATCATGTTCACCTTTGCAGACTTGGGATTATGCTTGACCACTGCATTGCTTGCTGAACGAACAGGAGGAGGAGGCGGAAGGCGCCTTTGGTTGAAGCACTTGTTCGCATAGTGACCTTTCTGCTGACACTTGTTGCAAGTCACCTCTGAGAGTGGACGATGATAAGGAGCACTTGACCTTGGAGCTTGAATCTGATACTTGTTCTGATAGAGTGGATTGGGTGGGTGGGAAGATCCATGGCCACCTTTGTTCTTCTGCTGGAAAGGCTGACGAAACAGAGGAGGAGGAGGCAAACAGAACTTCTGATGCTTAGCAGCCACTAGTGAGGAAGAAGAAGACTGAACTGCGCCCCTGACTCTCTTCTTAGAAGCCTCACACTTGAGCTGAGCAGCTTCTTGCTTCAGTGCCATGTTGTAGAATTAATCATACTTGGTCGGCTCAAAAAGCACGAGAGCTAATTGCAGATCTTCTCTAAGGCCACCTCTAAATTGATAGATCATGCTCTTTTCATCAGGAATGTCTTGCTTAGCGAAGCGAGCGAGTTTCTGAAACTGGGTATTGTATTGATACACGGACATGCTGCCTTGCTTGACATTGCGGAACTCCTCACGCTTGCTCTCAACAACACTTTGAGGAATGTGGTGAGCTTTGAAGTCTCGGCGGAAATCATCCCAGGTAATCACACGACCTCCTCTGGAATCTTTGTATTGTTGATACCACTCAGCAGCTTGATCCTTGAGTTGAAAAGAAGCAAACTTGACAAAGTCCTCAGGCCTGACATTGCTACATTCAAAATGCTTGTTGATGTCCACGAGCCAATCATCGGCATCTATGGCCTCGGCATAGTAGCTGAAAGACTTCGGCTGATTTGCAAGGAACTGGTTGAGGGTAGCGAAGTGAGGCTGATTGTTGCCTTGGCCTTGATTTCCTTGGTTGCCTTGCCCTTGGGTGCGCTCTTGCAAGAGTTGCAAAATCATCTGGGCATTGGCGTTGGTGGCTGCCATGATAGCTTGCCATGCCTCCGCAGGCGGAGGTGGTGGCGGAGGGTTCGCCTGACTCCCATCATTGCGTCCCGGATTCTGATGCGTTGGCGGAGCCATCCTGAAGAGGGTGACATCCGTTAGCATCTTGATAGACAGATAGACAAGTTGAATCAACGGATAGAAATTGCAACATATAGTCTTCACAATAAACATTCGAACGAGGATGAACGAATGAATTCCATAGTAAATCATCACACTTCGATAAGTTGAGAAGCCACTTAGAAAAAAAGGTATGGAATCAACATTTGACTTCGAAGCAACTCGAATACCACAACTCAAAACAAAACAAAGGATTGGCTTGCAGAATAAGCCGGAACAAACATATGATAGAGATTTCGTCCGAAGTTTTCGTGGTGGGGCCCACACGGGCTCGATTGTACAGCACCATCATGTACAAGGCAGTGCACATGACATACGAAGCGTCCCCGAGTCAGCATAGCCAAGGACTCTTTAAGACACTACGAGACCACTGTAAAACCAACCGTGGATAGGCGGACCACTAGACGTCGAACCCCAATATCATATCATGCATCTGTCGGAAAGATATCCTAGGAGCTACTTGAATTCCCACTTATAAACTCCCGAAACTTTCTGGTTATGCAATCAGGTGTTGGGGATACAGGGGACACAAAATATATCACCCAAACTAACAATCCCTAGATCCAGCTGTATCCATCCGTCAACGCATAACCAAGAAATCTTTGGAAATCGTGTACCTCAACCTTCGAAAAGCATCCGTTATACGAGTTATGGCAATACTCCCGAACTCCCGCCCCAGTACTGGGTGGCGTCGAGGTGATCTCACCAACAACTGCATAAAAGAGATTTTCGATGTCGGCGAAACTCAGGTATTCCAGAACTGCAACGATAAAATTGTGACGACAACACCTCGGAGCTCAACTCCCCGGGACACTGCCACAACCCCTAAATGTCAGGAGGCACCAAGAACAATGTTCTCGTCACAAAACCATCGGAACAATTCCAAGATACCCGCATGATCCTAAAAAAAATTTAGTGAAATTTGAGGAGAGGAAAGTCAAAACTTCTACGTCAGGGGGCCTCACCAGAGCGACGAAGGGACTGAGGAGTAAAAAGAATCCTACTCTCCGATATATATAATCCTAAGACTCCAAAACATTTTTTTTTCTAGACTCAACAACGCTAGCGATTCGATCAAGCAGGGGGCTCCTAAGTCGGGGATGGCTCTGATTACCAACTTGTAACGCCCACGATGCGGCTATATCTCCCACGTGTCGGGGCACGACTTAGAGGCATAACCGCATTGTAGGTTTTGTCGCAAGAAGGGTCATCTTCACACAATCCCATGTAATGAACAAGAATGGGATAAAGAGAGTTGGCTTACAATCGCCACTTCACACAATACATAAATAAATTCATACATCATCCAAAATACACACATGGACCGACTACGGTCAAATCGAAATGAAAAGAAGATAACCCCAAATGCTAGATCCCCGATCGTCCCAACTGGGCTTGTTGAGGATATAACCCTTAGAGTCACCCGCCAGGAGGGGCCGGGTTACTCATAATGGTCATCACGCGAAGCCCAGTACCGAGCTTGAAAACGGCGGGTCAGTGATGGGCCTAAGATCCGGAGATGGCTTAAGGCCCGTAGTGGTAAACCGTCGTATGGCAAGACTTGTAGTGTAAGGCAAGAATAGTTGAGAGTCCGGGCCGGACACTCTTATGAGCCGGCCGGGACTCTAAGAGCCGCTGGGTGTCAACCTCTCTATATAAAGGGACGACCCGGCGGCGGTTTAGGGACAAGGAAGATCTCATCAAGAGCCAGGCATAGCAATCAAGCTCCCTGGTCATCGAAACCATAATTAATACCACCTCAACTGGCGTAGGCTTTTACCTTCACCATAAGGGGCCGAACCAGTATAACCCCCGTGTTCCTTGTCCCGTTTAACCCCTTTAAGCTTCCTAGCTGCGATGGCTCCACGACTAAGTCCTAGCTCGAGGACATCTGCCATGACAATTCCACGACAGTTGGCGCCCACCATGGGGCCAGCACACGGTGGATTTGAGTTCTTGAAGGGCAGCTTCGAAGGGCTCAAGGGATACGCTGTGGGCCAGATGACCAAGAGTCGTCGTGGCAAGCTCTACATCGACGATGCAAACTGGGGCCCCGACGCCGGCTCAATTGAGTACGGGTACCGGGTCCCCTTTGGCGGAATTCATGTCTTCATTGGCAAGATTGGTGAGCCGGGCCCTAAGCCGGATCTCTGCGCCGATCTCATCGAGACGGCTCAGCGTGCACGACCCGCCCGGGCTCTATCTTCCTTGAAGCATGCTTTTGTGGGATGTGTTCTTGGAGGACTCTCTGAAGGGTCTGGATCTGGCAATGAGGCGGCTGCCGGCTCTGACGGCGAGTCGTCTACGGATGAGTCAAATTCGTTGTATCAACTTCAGGATGGCAGGCTCAGGGGTGTTCCGATGGCGACAGCATTCCGGACCCTTTTGAACCGCCGAGCCGGCTTGGAATCTTCATGGCCGGCGCGCAACCTGTTCAAAACCCCGCCTCCGGCTCAGGAAGCCCGGTGCCTTCACCGGCTCAGGTGCTTATGGATCTCACAGACAAGCTGATGGTCCTGTTGACCACTACGGTGGCTCCGGCGGATCAAGTTCAGCATGACGCGGAGGTGGCACAGTTAAAGTTGGATCTAGCAAAGGCCAAGGAGAATCTGGCGGCGGAAGGGATCAGGATGGCTGCTGAGAGGGCGGCTCTCGACGCCCAGACTCAGCTGATTCAGGCACAGTCCTTCCGGCTCACGATGGATCAAAACGCATCCAATGAGGTCATGAGAAGGAGGCATCAAAAAGCCCAATCTCGACTCCCTCCGGTTTACGATCCTCGGAATCTCTTCAACATGCCAGGTGCAGGGTCTAGTAACCCGCCAGGGATCATAGTGCCCGGGTCCGGAACCCCTGTTCAGCCACAAGTGATGGGGCCTCCCCGGGTGAACCCTGCCCCGCCTAAGTATGTGCCAATACCACCGGGTCATTATGCTAACCCGCTGGAGAACATGGTCGCCGCAACAGCACGGCTGGCGGCCCTCCCAATTGACGGCGACTCTCCGACGGCTATTGAAACCCGCCGGGTCAGGGAACTCCTTCAGACAGCACTGGCGCAGCAAGAGGCGTACTCTTATAGCTGGGACAGGGTCCATTCAACCCCTCGTCCAGGCCAGAGTCCGAGTTATAGCAGACACATGGTCTCAGCGACCAGCTCAATTAATGTCCGACGCCGTGACTTGCCACCTGGCCACGGCCCGGCTCACAACGGGGCCTTTCACGCAGCAGACCAAGACAGAGCACGGCAAGAGGCGGAGCAGGTGCCTCAGTTGACGGCTTACCAGACACCCCCAGCTTATCCGACGGCTTCCGTCGACCTGGGTATCCCTACGAGGACTGGAGGTGTCCCTTGTTTAGTGTCGGCTCTCCGCAATGAACGTCTACCCAAGGACTTCAAAGGGCCTAGGAAGGTGCCTAATTACACGGCTGATTTACAACCCGGAGCCTGGATCGAGAGTTACGAGATGGCCATGGAATTGCTGGAGGTCAGCGAAGCGGCGATGGCCAAGTACTTCACCATGATGTTAGATGGGACTGCCCGCACTTGGTTGAAAGGGCTGCCACCGAATTCTATCGGGTCTTGGGCTGAGCTGAAAGCCCGGTTCATCCAAAACTTCAAAGATACCTGTAGGCGGTCTATGTCAATTGTGGATTTGACTAACTGTAAACAGCAGGAGGGTGAGTCTACGACACATCGGGTTCGCCGGGTCAAAGAGATAATACATTCATCTGATAAGATGGATGCCGGCTCTGCAGTCTTGATGTTGGAGCAGAATTGTCGTTTCCTGCCCCTGAAGATGAAACTCGGGCGGCTCAAGCGCGACTGCAATGATATGGGTACGCTGATGGCGGCTCTCATCAAGTACGCCGACTCTGATAGTACCAAGGACCCCGCGTAAGATGATGAAAGGACAGGGAAGGGAAAGAAGAACGGCAATGGCAAGGGTCCTCAGCATAACCCGGCAAATCAAGGAGGTAACAAGCGTAAGGTTGATGGTAGCATGGAGTTTGTGGCCAATGCCAGCTCACAGGGTAACAACCAGCGATGTAAAGGGAGGCCGCCTCCCCGAGCCGGCGGTTCAGGCCCAACGCTTGAGCAGTTGTTGAATGAGCCTTGTCCAAGGCATGGTTCTAGGGAGAAGCCAGCTACTCATCTATGGAAAGATTGCGCAATCATGAAGGCCTTTAAGAATTCCAATGCCTTTAATGGCAACAATGGCCCGGGTGGCGGCTCAGGCACTGGCGGTTTTCATGGCCCGGGCGGCGGCTCAAATCCTAATCCTCAGAATGGTCAAGGGGGCTTTAATCAACAGTCCGGCCAAGGTCATCAACAGCAGCAGGGGGGTTACCAGACCAATCCAAAGCAGCTTAACGATGGACAGTATCACGTGTTTACCACCAGTCTGTGTAAGCGAGATCAGAAGCTTCATAAGAGGGCTGTGAATGCTGTTGAGCCGGCGGTTCCACGCTATTTAAGATGGTCTGAGCAGCCTATTGTGTGGAGTAGGGAGGATCACCCTCCCCGGGTTGATAATCCGGGTCACTTGGCCCTGGTGGTGGCTCCTCAGGTGGGAGGATATAAGTTCACTAAGGTGCTCATGGATGGAGGCAGCAGCATCAACATCCTCTATTATGAGACCTTCCGTCGTATGGGGTTGATTGATAAGAACCTCAGCCAGTCCAATACTGTTTTCCATGGCGTGGTGTCTGGTAAGTCGGCTTATCCAGTTGGTAAGATCGAATTGGAAGTGGCCTTTGGAGATGAGTACAACTACAGGGTAGAAAAATTGACCTTTGAGGTGGTCAAATTAAGAAGTCTGTATCATGCCATATTTGGACGGCCGGCTTACGCCAAGTTCATGGCACGGCCGTGTTACGTATACTTACAGCTCAAGATGCCGGGTCACAATGGGACCATTATGGTTCATGGTAGCCGAAAGATAGCCTTGGAGTGTGAGGAAGGTGACGCGGCTTATGCAGAATCTGTTTGTGCAACAGAGGAGCTGAAGTTTTACAAGGATAATGTTGACCCAACAGATATGACATCTCTGAAAAAGCCGACCTCGGAGCATGAGCCGGCAATGAAATTTAAGTCAGCTGATGAGACTAAACTTGTTGATTTCGTTCCAGGTGACTCATCTCAGCAGTTTAGCATCAGTGCCAATTTGGATCCGAAATAGGAAAGCGCGCTCATCGAGTTCATCCGTGAGAACAGGGACATCTTTGCATGGAAACCTTCTGACATGCCAGGTGTACCTAGAGAACTCGCTGAGCACACTCTTAATATTGATCCGAAATTTAAGCCGGTCAGGCAATTCCTTCGGCGGTTTAATGAAGAGAGGCGGAAGGCCATTGGTGAGGAGGTGGCCCGGCTCTTGGCGGCCGGGTTTATTGTTGAAGTCTTTCACCCAGAGTGGTTAGCTAACCCGGTGCTCGTGCTCAAGAAGAATGGCACCTAGCGGATGTGTGTGGACTACACGGACTTAAACAAGGCATGTCCGGCTGATCCTTTTGCCCTCCCCCGTATTGATCAAATCATTGATGCTACGGCGGGTTGCGAGCGCTTAAGTTTCTTGGATGCTTATTCTGGATACCATCAGATTAAAATGGCCGTTAAAGACCAGGAGAAAACGGCGTTCATCACTCCCTTTGGAGCCTTCTGTTATGTGTCTATGCCTTTTGGACTCAAGAGTGCACAGGCGACTTATCAGCGTTGCGTGCAGAACTGTCTTCATAACCAGATTGGGCGCAATGTTCATGCCTATGTGGATGATATTGTGGTTAAGTCCAGGGAGAAGGAAACCTTGATAGATGATCTGAGGGAAACCTTTGATAATCTCCGGGTCTACAAGATGATGCTTAACTCGGCCAAGTGTGTTTTTGGTGTTCCTACAGGCAAGCTCTTGGGTTTTCTGGTTTCTCATAGAGGCATTGAAGCTAACCCAGAGAAGATCAAGGCAATCACCTCTCTGGCTAAGCCGGCGTGTATAAACGATGTCCAGCGCCTGGCGGGTCGTATCGCTGCTTTAAGCCGGTTTATAAGCCGTTTGGGTGAGAAGGCCATGCCACTGTACCAGTTGATGAAGAAAACTGATGACTTTGTCTGGAATGATGCTGCTAATGCTGCTTTTGAGGATTTGAAGAGACAGCTGGCTGAGCCCCCAGTCCTTGCTGCTCCGGTTGACAAGGAACCCTTATTACTGTATGTAGCTGCCAACACACGAGCCATCAGTGTGGCTGTGGTGGTGGAGCGCAAGGAAGAGGGTAAGGAATATCCGTTTCAGCGGCCGGTTTATTACGTCAGTGAAGTGCTCATCGAGTCCAAACAGCGGTATCTACATAGGCAGAAGCTTGTTTATGGTGTATTCATGGCAAGCCGGAAGCTTAAGCACTATTTTCAGGGTCACCCCATCACTGTGGTTAGTTCTGCTCCCCTTGGAGATATCATCCAAAACAGAGAAGCCACAGGGAGAGTGGCTAAGTGGGCTATAGAACTTGGGCCTCATGGTCTGAAATACGTACCACGCACTGCTGTTAAATCTCAAGCTTTGGTGGATTTCATCAACGATTGGACAGAGCTACAGGTGCCTGAAGAAAAGCCGGATAATACGTATTGGACTATTCACTTTGATGGGTCTAGGCAATTGGAAGGCTCAGGGGCTGGAGTTGTATTGGCTTCCCCTAAAGGTGACAAGTTTCATTATGTGTTACGGTTGATGTTTCCTTGTACTAACAATGCGGCTGAGTACGAGGCCTTGCTCCATGGTCTTCGGATGGCTAAGGAGATGAGCTTGAGCCGAGTAAGGTGCTTCGGCGACTCAGATCTAGTGGCTCAACAAGTATCAGGCAAGTGGGATTCCAAGGACCCTCTCATGGCGGCTTATCGCCGTGAAGTTGATACCATTGTTGGACACTTTGAGGGTTACCAAGTAGAGCACATCGATCGCAGGAAGAACGAGGCGGCTGATGCATTAAGCCGGCTGGGCTCTCAGGGAAAACCGGTGCCGTCTAATACTTTCTTGGACATCTTGCATAACCCTTCTGTTAAGGTACCTACAGAAGAAGACTTGGTTGTCCCTGACACGGAGGCACAGTTGGTGGAGGCTCTCCACATCACCCCGGACTGGACGGTGCCATACTTGGCTTACATGACCCGGGGAGATTTGCCTGAGGATGAAACTTTGGCCAGACAAATAACCCGGCGGTCTAAGTCAATGGTTGTTATCAATGGTGAGCTACATCGCCGCAGTGTTATGGGAGCGTTCCAGCGTTGTGTCTCCCCTGAGGAGGGTCAAGAAATCTTGCGTGAGATTCACGAAGGGGATTGTGGCCATCATGCCGGCTCAAAATCCCTTGTGGCCAAGGCTTTTCGTCATGGTTTTTATTGGTTGACAGCTCATGCTGATGCGGAGGACTTGGTCAGTTAATGTGATGGTTGCCAGAGGTTCTCGTGACGGGCTCATGTGCCGGCTCAGGAGCTGAGGATGATACCAATCACTTGGCCATTTGCGGTCTGGGGGCTTGATATGGTTGGGCCTTTTAAAAGGTCCAAGGATAAGAAGACTCACCTTTTGGTGGCAGTTGACAAGTTCACAAAGTGGGTTGAGGCAGAGCCTGTTAGCAAGTGTGACGCAGCCACGGCGGTTCAGTTCATGAAAAGGGTGATTTTTTGCTTTGGTTTTCCGCACAGCATTATAACTGACAATGGGACTAATCTGTCTAAAGGCGCCATGAAGGAGTTTTGTCAATGTGAGCATATTCGACTTGACGTTTCCTCAGTGGCTCACCCTCAATCCAATGGTCAAGCTGAGAGGGCTAATCAGGAGATTTTAAAGGGTATCAAGCCCCGGCTTTTGGTCCCTTTGCAACGGACGCCGGGTTGTTGGGTGGAGGAGTTACCCTCCGTGTTATGGAGCATCAATACTACTCCTAACCGATCTACGGGTTACACGCCTTTCTTCATGGTTTATGGAGCGGAAGCAGTCCTCCCCAGTGACATCCGTCATGACTCGCCTCGAGTGGCGGCTTATGTTGAGGCGGATAATGAACAGGCGCGCCAAGATGCTCTTGACTTGTTGGACGAACAGCGTAACGTGGCAGCAGCTCGCTCAGCGATTTACCAACAAGACCTGCGCCGTTATCACAGTCGCCGGGTTAAGTCCCGGGTCTTCCAGGAAGGTGATCTGGTGCTCCGGCTCATCCAAGATCAAACAGATGCACACAAGCTATCCCCGCCTTGGGAAGGGCCCTTTGTGGTCAGCAAGAACTTGCACAACGGGTCATACTACCTTATTGACGTTCGGGAGCATAAAGATTCACGCAAGTCGGAGGAAGAGACCCGTCGACCGTGGAACATAGCTCAGCTTCGGCCTTATTACACTTGAGCCACCGGCTCTCATAATGTACATATTTCTATAGCCATGTATATGTTATGTTAAATAATAAAGCAGGACCTCTGTCCTTTTCTCCTCCAAAGGTAAAAGTGTTGTTTCCATTACACCATCACATGGTCACTTGGAGGTGGATCCGGCTTATGATCGTATTCGAATCTAGTCGTACGCAATATAATCACCTGGGGGCTTCCTGTTCAAACATAGGTCGTATTCGAACCAAAGAGAACATAGCTGTCGATACCCACTTGATTGGCAAAAGTGCCGAGCTTGGGGAGTTTTCTTTGATCATATTTGAATCATAGCTCAACCCCCTTTGGGAACCGACGTGGATCGTATTCGAATCAGCGTCGTTAAACAATTCTTAAGGTCATTTGGGGGCTTCCTGTTCAAACATGGGTCGTATTCGAACCAAAGAGAACATAGCTGTCGGTACCCTCTTGATTGGAATCGCCAAAGCCACTAGGGGCTATATGATCGCATTCGAATCTTAGCTTAACCCGTATGGGACGGTTCTCTGGTCGTATTCGAACTGGAAGCCCTTAAGTTTTTGCTTTTCTGGCTTACAACAAGTTCTGTTGGTCACATCAGCAGTGTGCAAGGGCGGATTTTCCTTTGCCGGCTTAATTTTGATTCACAATGTTGATAACATATAGTAAGTATTCTTGGCCCTGGTAAACCGGAGTTGAGATCTTCGCCTCATTATTCGGGTTACATAAGCCGGAACTATACTTGAAGGCTCGTAAGTATGCCATTATGGTTACATCAAAGAGGTAATTGAGGGCCAGTCTTTGGGGATTGCTAATTCCTATTCCGGGTTATGTATGTAAGGTCTATGGTTCTCAGTGCGGTAAGCCGCCTCGAGACTTGTGACTTGTTTTTCTATGCAGGATGGTTAAAGACAGCTATTCGAGCTTAAGGACAATAAATGATCAATTATGACCTGGAGGAATATAAGGAAGCAACTTTAACGGAGCTAAGCATTCAACATGTGCACGATGGCACGACAAGATTAACATGTTTGTCCTACTCTATTACAAGACTCCCCGAGTCCAAAAGATGAGGCATTGTTTTAAAGGTATAACCATGGGCCGCCTAAGAGTCAAGATGCTTGCTGGGTCGAAGCTTCCGGCTCATCCCTCTCCGCTCCTCCGGCTGTTCCCATGACCTGGAAGGTTGACGATTTCCAGTCAATGCCGCTCAAAGCTTCAAATTGAGCCTCCTCGTCAATTAACCCGGCCGGGTCAACTTCTGGGGCGAAGGTATGCTTACGAGTCGGCGGGATCAAGCTGATTGCTTCGTAGTGTGGAGTGGGAATCCTCTGATTCTCCGAGTCATAGCTCGGCTGATACTTGGTCAGGTCGGTGTCATTCCCAATCGAGGTAGCCACCGGGCGCACACTCTTCACGCAGGCAGCAAAGTCTTTTTAATCGAAGGGAGTGCCATCTTCCTTCAGACTAGGGTATCCAAGCGCGATCTCCGCCGGGTTGAGCTCCGGGAGGAAAGCCTTGGCCCGGCTCAGAGCAGCTATGGCTCCGGCTCTTGCCGAGGCCCGTCGCATCTCTTGGAAACGCTGAGAAAGAACGGCAAGCCGCCGCAATACGTCCGCCAGGTGAGTCGGAACCTCATTGGACAGGGCCACAACGGCCAAGGCGCGCTGTGACCCGGTGTAGAGTTGCTCCACCAGAGTGTACACGGCCTTCAGCTTGGTCAGCACATTTTGATTGAGGTTGGCGCTTCTAGGACCTGTTTTACAGCGTCAGGTAAACCGCTAGCAATAATGGGACTTATGAGGCATAAAGAAGGTACACTTGTTGAAAACTCACAGAATGACTTACCGAAGATTGCGGCGACCATCTGTGACACATGGCGTTTTAAGCCGGAGAGTTCGGCGGTTCTCTCCGTCAGAGCCGCCTCCGCCTGTTCGGCCCGGCTGACCAGAGCAGCCTTCTCTTTGGCCCAGGTCTTCCTTTCGGTTTCAAACTTCTTCTTCAGCTTCTCTTGTGCAACAACACTGAACTCAAATTTAGCGTTGGCCTTCCGGGTCTCAGTTTCCTGAGTCTTCAGGCGGTTTTTCAGCTCAGAGATATCAGCTTCAAAATTCTTGCAAGCAGCCTGTACAATTACCGGGTTATAGTATGAATAATTATTATACAACTTTAAAGTCCCAAGCACTTTCCAAGCAAAGACACTTGGCACTTGGGGGCTAATGCATGCTGAAAGGTTCTATCTACAAATTGCCGGTTCATGAAAGTAAGCCGGAAGTTAAGTCTACAACATATTCTATCATAAGTAGTAGACTTGGGGGCTAGTATGGTAAAGATGACTATGCAGTAGGCAAGAGAGTGGTACCTCAGATTTCTGCTGTATCTGCTTCACCATGTCAATCTCCAGGTCCCGGCTGTTGTGCACCTAATTGACATAGCCGGAGATGATATCTCCAATGCTCAAGTTAGCGTAGTTGGTGATGTCCAGCTTGGCCCTGCAGCGCTCTAGCAACTCTTCCTTGGCAGAGCACTTAGCCAGCGCAATGGGTCTCCCCGGCTCGACAAACTCCGTCCGGGTGATTATCACGTCCGGGTCATCGGCCGGTTGAGCTGAGCTGGGGATCTCCGGGTTAGCAGAAGTCTCTGTGATTGGCTCGTCGGTTGGAGCGGTGGCTTCAGGAGCAGAGGCAGCTGGCGGCTCTTGAGCCGAAACCTCCGGCTCATTCAAGACCGGCACTTCGACCGGTTTATTCTTCTTCGCCCTCTTGCTGAGCTTTGCCTGGGCACTGAAAGGACAAAGGTTAGTACAAAAGCATGAGTAAAGATAAGCACAACACAAGATGATCATCGTTACCCGGGTGCGGTCTTGAAAGCCGGCAGGTTAGATTGCATAGAATCACCAGAGGAAGGTGAAGTTTCCTGATAATTTGAATTAGAAGAATTGAGCAGTTGACGAGTAACGCCCGCCAAAGGATGAAAAGGATATAAGTTGGAGATAACCTCGGTCCGGCGCTTGCTGGATGCTTCAGGTAAGCCAGAGGAGAGGTCTGCATCCTTGTTGGTCCGGGTGTGCCGCCGGCTCTCATGAATCTGTTGCTTCAAAAGAAATTGAGGATCTTGATAAGCTAAAGGATGTGAAAATCTTACTTTCCGGGTTACTCTTCAGACTTTCAGCCTTGGCAAGGGCTCCGAGTCGGAGGAAAGTGTCGTTACCTCTTCAGTCACCGGGTTACTTGCTCCGGTGTCATCCTGCTGATGATCAGTATCGATAAGGTGGATAGGAATAAACAAGAAACAAAACAAGAGCCTACAGATTCAGGGGTTACCTCTGACTCGGAGCTGTCACTTAGCTGAAGCAGCTCTGAGGCAGTAGGCCTGCTTCCCTTCTTGCGGGGAGCGGCTCTCCTGGCGGCTTTCTTAGCTTTCCTGGCTTTTTTGGCTGCTTCATGGTCATATTTGACCTTCCAAAACTTGTCATTAGCCTGAAACATACAGCAAAGATTTCTTAAGGTTTAGATGGAAACTATTAAAAAGAAAACCAAGGTGTTCAGGTCAGTGGCTTACCGCCGGAGCCGGGTTAGCTTGGCAGAAGGGGTTCAGGCCGGTTCTCCCACAGTCGGCTAAGCTCTCATTCAGGAGAGACTTGGTCATGTCGTCCACAACGTCCTCAGGAAGATCGTTGGGGCTGTGCCGCAGAGGGTCGTCCTTCCGGCCCGTGTAAGCACACATTAAGCCGGGGCGGCGGCTCAAGGGGATCACCCGCCAAGAGATCCAAACCCGGACCAGATCAATGCCATTGAGGCTGTTTCCCAGGAGAGCCTTGATCGTATTGATGGTGGGGATCAGAGGTTGACGCTCAGCCTGAGAGAGTTTGTCTGGCAAAGGGTGATTTGGCTCCAGACGCAGGGCACGAAAGCCGGGCAAAGGGCTCTCGTCAGCCGGAGAAGTGTCCTGGCTATAAAACCACGTTTGGTTCCAGTCCTTTGGATGGCTTGGCGGCTCAGCATAAGGAAAGAGGCAATCTCTCCGGCGTTGAATGGAGATTCCACCAAGTTCCAGGCTCGGACCGTTGGCGCACTCATTCTGGCGGTTCAGATAAAATAGCTCTCTAAAGAGCAGCAGGCTAGGCTCTTCTCCAAGATAGACTTCGCAGAATACTTGGAAGTTGCATATATTTGACACAGAATTGGGTCCTATGTCTTGCGACCGCAGATCGAAGAAGTTCAGAACATCCCTAAAGAATTTTGAGCCGGGCGATGCGAATCCCCGGCTCATGTGATCAGCAAATATCACCACCTCACCATCTCTTGGTTGAGGTCTTTCCTCCGACGGGTCAGGGGCACGATAATACATGATTTCCTTCTTGGGCAAGTAACCCGTCTTTACGAAATCAGCTAAAGTGTCGTCGGTGACATTGGATCTCATCTAGTTGCACGTGATGGGTGCCTTGGGAGCTTTGGGAGGCATTGTGAAAGATGAAGCCTATGACAAAAGGAAAATGTCCGGTTCAATTATAAGCCGGCAGACGTCTACAGTTCAATACTCAAATGGCGGCTTATGAAGGGGCCTAATGACATATGTTTAAGTGCATCGGGTTATCTAAGCCGCTGAAGGTATCGTGAGTAATTCAAATTGTCTACAGCTTTATCATAAATTAGCCGGAAATTTTACAGCGCGTGGCTTCTTTTAAGCCGGAAATGTGAGCCGCCATAGTTCAGCAGATGCAATTTTTGACTAAGTGTGGTGAAAACAAGTTTCACAGATCGCAGTAATTATTTTGGATCAAACGGTTGGCTAAAAGGAAAAAATTCTAGACCTAGAACAGACACAGAAAAAGTTCAAGGGTTTGAACGGAGCCTTTATGCAATGAAAGGGGATCTATGTACATTGGGAACGGGCGTGAAACAGCTACCGCAGCAGTTCTGTACAGTCTAAAGATCAAGAAAAGGTGGTAATAATGGAATCTATCAAGAGCTCGCGATGAACGGCGACGAACACGGGAAGACCAGCAAAGAACCCTAATGCGGATCTACTTTATGGAGTGGCGAGGGCTTACGGGTGCTGGAGAGTTGCGGAGGTCGCCGTCGTTTCTCTGGTCACGTCAGGTTGATGCAGCGGCCTGAGTCGGTGAAGACGAGGAGACCCGCGGCGGCGGCGGCGGTGGAGCTCGAGCGGCAGTACAGTGGCGAGAGGAGGAAGACGATGGAGGCGACAAGTAACTGGAGCCTCATGGGCCGGGCTATTTATAAGGTGAGGCTCATAAGTGGGCGCGAGAAACGAGGAGGCCACGGCGTGATTATCTCACCACAAAAACGCCTCGATTTTCAGGATGGCCTTTAAAGATAAGATCCGTTGAGGATATGGTGGGATAAAAAATGGACTTAATGGGAGATGGCGTCATGGCGGGTTACCAGGAATCCAGAAGATGACGTCACGGCGGGTTATAACCTTCGCACGACCATAAGCCGGAAGATCTTTTCTCTCAAAAGAATTGAAGATTGACATGAACAGGTTCAAATCAATCTGGGGCCTAATGTTGAGGATATAACCCTTAGAGTCACCCGCCAGGAGGGGCCGGGTTACTCATAATGGTCATCACGCGAAGCCCAGTACCGAGCTTGAAGACGGCGGGTCAGTGATAGGCCTAAGACCCGGAGATGGCTTAAGGCCCGTAGTGGTAAACCGCCGTATGGCAAGACTTGTAGTGTAAGGCAAGAATAGTTGAGAGTCCGGGCCGGACACTCTTATGAGCCGGCCGGGACTCTGAGAGCCACTGGGTGTCAACCTCTCTATATAAAGGGACGACCCGGCGGCGGTTTAGGGACAAGGAAGATCTCATCAAGAGCCAGGCATAGCAATCAAGCTCCCTGGTCATCGAAACCATAATCAATACCACCTCAACAGGACGTAGGCTTTTACCTTCACCGTAAGGGGCCGAACCAGTATAACCCCCGTGTTCCTTGTCCCGTTTAACCCCTTTAAGCTTCCTAGCTGCGATGGCTCCACGACTAAGTCCTAGCTCGAGGACATATGCCGTGACAATTCCACGACAGGGCTCCACTACTGATCATCAGGAAATGAAACATAGTAACGACCAAGTTCCTCATCGAACTCCCACTTGAGCTCGGTTGCGTCACCTGCACTGGTATCGTCGGCGCCTGCAACTGTTTTGGTAGAATCTGTCAGTCATGAGGACTCAACAATCTCACACCCACGAGATCAAGACTATTTAAGCTTATAGGAAGGATGGGGTAATGAGGTGAAGCTGCAGCAAGCACTAAGCATATATGGTGGCTAACATACGCAAATAAGAGCGAGAAGAGAAGCAACACATCGGTCGAGAAGCTAGAAGTGATCAAGAAGTGATCCTGAAACTACTTACGGTCATACATAACCCAGACCGTGTTCACTCCCCGAAGTCCGCCGAGAAGAGACCATCATGGCTACACACGCGGTTGACGCATTTTAATTAAGTCAAGTGTCAAGTTCTCTACAACCGGACATTAACAAATTCCCATCTGCCACATAACCGCGAGCACGGCTTTCGAAAGATAATACCCTGCAGGGGTGTCCCAACTTAGCCCATTATAAGCTCTCACGGTCAACCAAGGATATTCCTTCTCCGGGAAGACCCGATCAGTCTCGGAAACCCGGTTACAAGACATTTCGACAATGGTAAAACAAGACCAGCAAAGCCGCCCGATGTGCCGACAAATCCCGATAGGAGCTGCACAAATATCGTTCTCAGGGCAACACCGGATGAGACTAGCTACGAGTAAAAAACTAGTCCTCAAGTTTCCCCAAGGTGGCCCCGCGGGCAGCTCAGTTCGGACCAACACTCGAAGGAGCACTGGCCCGGGGGGTTAAATAAAGATGACCCTCGGGCTCGCGAAAACCCAAGGGGAAAAGGCTTAGGTGGCAAATGGTAAAACCAAGGTTGGGCCTTGCTGGAGGAGTTTTATTCAAGGCGAACTGTCAAGGGGGTCCCATAAATCACCCAACCGCGTAAGGAACGCAAAATCAAGGAACATAACACCGGTATTACGGAAACTAGGGCGGCAAGAGTGGAACAAAACACCAGGCATAAGGCCGAGCCTTCCATCCTTTACCAAATATATAGATGCATTAATTAAATAAGAGATATTGTGATAAGCCAAAATATCCATGTTCCAACATGGAACCAACTTCAACTTCACCTGCAACTAGCAACGCTATAAGAAGGGCTGAGCAAAAGTGGTAACTTAGCCAAACAATGGTTTGCTAGGAAAGGATGGTTAGAGGCTTGACATGGCAATATGGGAGGCATGATATATCAAGTGGTAGGTTTCACGGCATAGCAATAGAACGAACAACTAGCAAGCAAAGATAGAAGTGATTTCGAGGGTATGGTCATCTTGCCTGCAAGGTTCTCAGAGTTGTCGAAAGCTTGATCCTCGTAAGCGTTCTCAATAGGTTCCTCGTTCACGAACTCGTCTCCCGGCTCTACCCAAAGCAAGAACACAATCAATCACGGTGCAATGCACAAGCAACATGATGCAATACATGCATGATATGCGAGATGTGATATGCGATGCATATGCGTGCTCCGGAAGAAAAAGGATGAACAAGGCCTCAACTTGGCAAACCAAGTATGCCGCTGGAAAGATGAGATAATTTCGGTTGAAATCGATATAAAGATCACCGGAAACGGATGCACGGTTTGCAAATGGCAAGCGAAACAAGAATGACACAATTCTGCGATTAACAGCATGATAGCACTTAGAATACCTCAAGAAATTAGCTACAGCACCCCAACATAGCAAAAAAGCATATGGTAGTGATCTACAAGAGATGCTTGACAAAAGATGAACACTGAGCTACGGCTAGATCACACAATAACAGGTTCAAACAAGCATGGCAAAAGTGCAAAATATATCAGCTTCACAGACTTGGTGAAAATACTGAACATGGCATAAACAGCATCAGATAGCAACGTTTAGAGCAAGCAATAAACATGCTACAATAACTTATCATAGCAAAACAAGGCATGGCCTGAATCTACTAAATGCATAGAACAAAAGACTCTTACTGATCATGAGCTAAAAAGTCACAGAAGATATAATGGCACCCATGTAAACATAGCAAGTTTCGTTAACAGATTCAGACGGCAGAAAACAGAGCATGGCATTAACAGAATTATGAAGGCATCTTCGCGAGCTCGATTCACTCATCACAAAGCATTTCATGACACAACAAGCATACCAACAGCAAGAAGACATGTTCATGAAACTAACCATGTCAAGAACAAGTTCATAGCATGCATGGTTCAACTACAACAACCTTGGCAAAATTGAATAGCATGTTAACATTCTGCCAGGAACATTTTATAGCAAAAGTAGAGCAAGATTGAGACATGCTAGGGCACTCCATAATTGCAAACATGGGCACGGATGAATAGAGCTTAACCATATGTTCAAAACATCCTACCTGAAGTATCTCAAAATAATCATGGATCTCACTGTAGCAACATGGATACGTGGCATCAAAATAACAGCAGGAAAAGGACCACAAAATCCCAAGTCCCTGATAACAGCAACATTGTGGAGGCTACTTTGCATGCTTGCGCTAGTCACCACATAGATCACAAAAATAAATAGAAATCATTTCTGTAAAGAAGGCATGGCATGGATCAAAACACATGTAGAGCTCATCCTTATAAGATGCACACATTAAATACAACAAAAATGACAAATCATCATATTCTGCTAACAGACAGCAGTAAACATCATGTAGCACTCTTGCATCAGAGATTTGGGCACCCAGATGAACTCAAACAGACATGGCACAATGGAACAAAATGAAGACCATCTCCTGATGAACATTTTGATATATCATGCACGCAAAATGGAGCGGTATGCAAGGAGATATTTTGTGATGAACAGAGCCACATAAAGTAAGGATTTCGGGACAGAAGAAAAACGAGGGGGAGAAGTCAACCTCGTTCAGATCTAGGGTTGCACGCGAATCGAGGCGGGCGGCGGCTCTCGCCGGAGATTGGGCGCGCGGCGGCCGGAGAAGACTGGAGAGGGCGCCGGTGCGGACGGGGACGGCGGATCCGGCCGGCCCCTCGCCGGA
>NC_057814.1:258015090-258035637 GCF_018294505.1 Triticum aestivum | reverse complement strand
CCTGGCGGGCCGACGGCGGCACGCGGTGGCTGAGGCCACGTGGCGGCGTGGGAGTGGTGCGGAGCGGCGGTGGCGATTTGTCCGGTGCGGACCGGACGTGTCCGGCGTGGGGAGAGAGGGGGGTTAGGGTTTTGGACCCGGATTTGGAGGAGGGGTGCACATATTTATAGCTAGAGGGAGTTAGAAGACTCCAAATGGGGTGTTGTTTTTGCCCACACGATCGTGATCCAACGACGGAGAGCATGGAGGGGGTTTAGATGGGTTATTGGGTTGTTTTGGAGGGTGTTGGGCTGCAACACACAAAAGGCCTTTGCGGTTACCCAGTTAACCGCTGGAGCATCAAACGACCTCCAAATGGAACGAAACTTGACAGGTGGTCTACCGGTGGTGTACCAAGGCCACTTGGCAAGACTCGGTCCATTCCGAGAACATTTAACACCCACTCACGAAAAGAGACAAGAGGGGTGCGCCCGTGCATGTGGGAGTGTCGGATGGCAAAACGGACAACGGGGAAAATGCTCGGATGCATGAGATGAACACGTATGTAAATGAGATGCACATGATGACATGATATGAAATGCATGACATGAACAAAATGCAAAACAAAAGACAAAACCCGACCACGAAGGGAATATCATAACACAGCCGAAAATGGCAAGAGTTGGAGTTACAAGTATGGGAAGTCACATCCGGGGTACGTCTGGTTGTAGACCAGTTCCAACTGTTGTCTCAGTTGTACGTCTGGTTGGAGCGGCTAGGTATTTAAACCTGAGGACACACAGTCCTCACCGTATTCTCCTTGAGCTAAGGTCACACATACCTCGCCCAATCACTCGTGGTAAGTCTTCAGGTGACTTCCAAACCTTCACAAACTCGGTCACTCGGCGATCCACAATTTCCTCTTGGATGCTCTAGACCATGACGCCTAACCGTCTGGAAGAAGCACAGTCTTCAAAGGTAACAAGCGTCGGATCCACGTAGGATCAATCTCTTCAGTGATGCTCAATCACTTTGGGTTTGTAGGTGTTTGGGTTTGGGGTTTTCCTCACTTGATGATTTTCACTCAAAGTCCTCGGAGGATGGGATGCTCTCAAATGACAAGTGTCAGTTTCTCTCGGAGCAGCCAACCAGCTAGTGGTTGTAGGGGGCGGCTATTTATAGCCTAGGGAGCAACCCGTCATGATAAGACATAAATGCCCTTCAATGATATGACCGTTAGGTGGGTAGATATTTTGGGACAGCTGGCGCATAGCACAGCAACGGTCGGAAATTTGAGTATCAAATTCCTCAGGGATATCATGTTCCTCACTGTGTAGGCAATCCGCACTGGCGAATTCCTAACTCCTCAGTCAGAACAAATTCCTCACAGACCAGAAGAACTTCGTCTCTGTCACTGAAGAATATGACTGAACTGTATGAGATCTCCAATGGCTTCACTCGAAGGAATTGGTAGGTGTAGGACTTTGAGTTGAGCATCACACGAAAAATTTTCCTTAGTATTTCCTCGACCCCCTTTAACAGTACGGTGTTTCCTATGACTCAAGAACGAGAAAATGAAACTACGAAAACAAAAAGTCTTCACGCTTCATATTCCTCAAATGAAATACCAAGTCTTCAAGGTTACACCAATTTCTTCACTTTCAAAGTCTTCAGAAAGTCTTCAGAAATCCAAAGTCTTCAGTCGAAGAACTTCATTTTTAGGGGTCGACTTTCTTTGTAAATATTAAACTCCTCATAGACTTATACACCTGTGTACACTCATAAACACATTAGTCCCTTAACCTATAAGTCTTCAATACACCAAAATCACTAAGGGGCACTAGATGCACTTACAATCTCTCCCTTTTTGGTGATTGATGACAATATAGGTTAAGTTTTCAATGGGGATAAACATATGAAGTGTAAATACTGATATTGAGGGATTTGATTGCAAGATATAGAAGAACTCCCCCTGAAGATGTGCATAGTGAGGAATTTGCTTTTGAAGCAATGCACACTTGAAGAATTGAATCATGGAGATCTCCCCCTATATCTTGTAATTCATACACGCATTTGACATAATATATGAAGAATTTGAAATGCATGATGTAATATGGTGACTGATGTAATTCAGCATGCGTGCAATAACATTAACGAGGAATAAGCATGCAGAAGAAACATCAAAAGTATCAGGCCACCATAGAGTTTAAGTTTACAACTCAATCCAACAAAGTCATCAGAAGAACAAGAGTTGTAACTTTAGAAAAAAATGGCCATATAAGATAGACCCGCTTGAAGATAACTCAAATTTCTCCCCCTTTGTCATCAAATGACCAAAAGGGTCGAAAATGAGGACTAACGCCCCTGAAGAATATCAAGGTGATGAAGGAGCGTCAGCGTTGTTGGGGTCGTTTGTTGATGTAGGGCCTGCCGTATTGTCGTCCAAATCTTCATGTTCATCAGTGTCACGTGATGAAGAATAGGAGCTGGCCACCAAGAAAGGAACCTTGACCTTCATGTACTTCTTCAGAGGAGGTGCAGCCCAGTCAAGATCTTCCTTGAGACCCATTTTCTTCAGATCTTCTTCACTATAGACTTGGGACAGAACAGCCCAGGTGCGGTTGAGGGTTTCATGAAGGTAGTAGTGGTTTTTCTTCACTGCATTGTGGGTAGCAGTCATGTTGTGAAGAATTGAACCAAACTGATGCTTGACCCATTTATGATTGCGATCAACCTTTTGGTGAAGACTGAGGAGAAGCTCACGGTCAGTCATCACCCTGGGTGTTGTGCCTTGAGGATTTTGCTTGGGTGCGTTTGCGGCAGAGTCATCACTGGTG
Source organism: Triticum aestivum (assembly GCF_018294505.1). Classification (NCBI taxonomy): domain Eukaryota; kingdom Viridiplantae; phylum Streptophyta; class Magnoliopsida; order Poales; family Poaceae; genus Triticum; species Triticum aestivum. The sequence goes on along the minus strand of NC_057814.1, from coordinate 258,032,821 downwards.
GAGTAAGATGCAGCCTTGCGAAATTGTCCATCCAATGGACGAATGCCTTCATCGATTACAGCAGTAGCCTTGCCCTTTTCATCAGCTGAGGAAAATGTCCGTTTGAGGACTTCAATTGGGGGCAAGTAGCTGAAATGGTTCGGTGTATCAGCTTTATAGTTGAGTGAAGACCTTGTCCTGATGAATCTCATAATCCAAGGTGCATACGGCTTCAGCTCAAACGGTGCATGGCAACATTGGCCAGAGTCCTCATGAAGAAATCATGGAAGTTTATGGGAATGCCATGAATGGTATTGAAAAGCAGATTCTTCATGATGCCAACGACTTCTTCATTTGAGTCGTGGCCCTTGATAGGACTCAATGTCTTTGTCAGAATGCGATAGACAGTTCGAGGCACATACAGCAATTCCTTCACAAGGAATTTTGTTCTTGGGGGCTGACCTGGCTTCAAAGGCTTCATCAGCACTTGCATGTAGTGATCGGTAAGCTCAGGTTCATTGTAGACGCAACAAGCACCTTCAAGGGGCGGACTAAGAGGTAAGGCACGAAGCAATTCAGTAGCTGGTGCCTTGTAGTGAGTGTTTTCAGACATCCAGTCCAGCACCCATGAATTCACATCTTCAGAATTTCCGGTGATGTGCAGCGTCGCATAAAATTGAAGAATAAGTTCTTCATTCCAATCACAGATGTCAGTGCGGAAATTTAACAATCCAGCGTCGTGAAGAACACTGAGGACTGGCTCGAAGCACGGCAGATATTCCATATCCATGTGAGGAATGTGCTCATGATCGAAGACTTTGTCTTTGTTGAACAGCACTGAGGAATAGAAATTTGCCTGGCTGGCAGTCCAGAAACGCCTCTTCCTTATGCGAGCAGAGTCGTAAGGGTTGTAATCAGTGAAGAATACATGCTCGCCAAAGAAGGCATCAGCCTTCAATGTTTGCTTCCTTGAGAATGGATCCTTTGGCTTGGGCAGAGGAGTGTCAGTGAGTTGCATCACAACCTCAGGAATCGCAATCTCAGGTTCTTCAGGCTGAGGAATTTCTGGTTCCTCTTCAGTGGCAGCCTGGTTTTTCAATTCTTCATTTTCATTTTCTTCAGCACTAGCGGCTGGAATCTCTTCATGAGCTTCATCAGATCCCATTTGAACTGTAGTGAATGGGGACTGAGGAATTTGCTGCAGTGGAGTGAAGAGTGGAGAATTGGGGTGCTGACTTTCCCAAAAGTCATCATTCATCATTGGTGTGGTACAGCCAATGTCCACATCTTCATCTTCAATTTCTTCAACGCCGGCCTCTTCAGCAGTAAACTGAGGCATAGGCGAGGAAACAACTGGTGTTGAAGGGATTTGATCCGCTTCAATTTCTTCATCCATCTGCTCCGACGAAGCAGCAGAAGGATTTTCTTCATCAGATCCGCTAGGGATCTCATATTCTTCATCAAAAGGGATGATTTCCTTTGATGGCATGGAGGAAACTGGAACAGCATCAATTGGATTAGCAAATGAACTTGTCAATTTCTTCATCTTCTTCGGTGCTGAAGAATCTGAAGGAGTTGATGCTTTCCTTTTCTTCACTGCTGCACGCTCTGCAGCCTTGGTCTTCTTCACATCTGATGCAGATGGAAGGATTGGAGTTGGAGTAGGCGTAGGAGGAGCAGAGGAATTTGGTTCAGTTTCTTCAGGCACAACTGATGCAGTTGCCCTGACCTCTTCATTTTCTTCAGGCGCACCACTAGTGGGTGCCCTGGCAATTTCTTCAGCGGCTGGAATGCAGTCATCAGCCCTGGAACTCACATTATCTTCAGCAGCCTGATTGTCATCAGCGGTGCTGGCATGTTCTTCAGTTGGCTGAGCAGATGCGTCAGCCTGAGGAATTTCCTGTTGCGATGGGGCTGCAACATTGGTGGTGAACTACTCAATCAGTTTAACAAACCTGACCTTGGCTCCTTTCCAATCAGCATAGTAAGCATTGAAATCATCGCTGAGGACTTTGATTTCAGACTGGATCTTTACAAGTTCATCAGTTGTCATAGAGACAACGTTATTCTTCAGGAACTTCTCCTTCCTGTACTATGCTTTCTTGAGTTGCCTGGCCTTCTCATATTTCCATTTTTCTTCTTGGATGAAGTGGGTCAGCATGTGACTTTGGCCAGGTGTCAACTTGAAATCAGGCATAGGAGTGTTTGGGTCCTTGTGCCAGAGGTCAATGTAGTCGAGGATCAACTTTGGATCCGAAAGCAGTGGCACATTTGTGCCTTTGGCTCTAGCGGCCCTGACTTGCCTATCTCTGATGATCTCAGCAAGTTCTTCATCATCAGCTTCGTCTTCTTCAGACGGCACTTGGAAAGCGACCTGCTTCTTCTGAGGACTTGGGCGAGAGCCTCGTCCAGCAGTGGTCTTTGTCTTCAGCAGAGAGGGTCATGTTGAAGAATTTGGTGCAGCTGAGGAACTAGCCAAAGCTCCTGAGGCAATAGAGATGCCTGTAGTCCTTTGGCACGTGGCGAGATGCACAGGTGCTGAGGATTTTCTCAGAGCAGCTGAGGACTTTGGAGGAGCAGGAGCGGCTTGAGGAATTGGCCGTGAGGGCTTAGCTGAGGAAATTGGTCGTGAGGGCATTGAAGAAGAGGCACTTGGCTTGTGCGCAGGCTTCTTTGCCATGGATTTCTTCGGCCTTACATAGGCCTCAGCAGCAGCAGCAGTGGAATCTTTGTTGAATTTCTTCACCGCATCTTTTGCCTGTTTGGCCAACTTGGCCTGGCGCTTGGCCCATTCTTCAGGAAAATCCTCACTGCGCTTGATGCTAGTGGGATCTGCCTCTTGGCCAGGTTCCAATGGTGGTCTTGAGCATGGAGGAGTAACAGCGAATTTCTTCTTGTATTTTGGAGTCACATACCTGTACTCCCTCCACTCTTTTGCCCATCTCCTTTCTATCCTCTGAATGCGCACCTTGCGCTGATTCTTATCTTCCTCAGGGGGTGTGAAGTACCCAGCATAAATGTCCTCAGGGATTTCAAAGGCAGTATTGACCTCAGGCCTCTTTCCTCCTTTCTGTGGCTTCTTTCCATCAGCCATTTTCTTCGGTTGAGGAATTTGAACAGTTGAACTCTCTGAAGAAGTATGCAACTTTTCTTCAAGGAACGCTGCAAATGAGTTAAGTTGATGAGAACCTAGTGATTCAGCAGCGGACATGAGTACCAGTGAACAGAGTATAGTTGCAAGGAATTTGGAGAGGTCGCATTCTCAGAAGGTTTTTCAAAAAGGACAAGTTTGAGGAATTTGACCAGACGAGTCTTGAAGAATTTCACTAAGCGTTCTTTGTCTTAGGTTCCAGAGTTGTATAGATCGAGGATCCACACAATTGAGGAATCTTGAAGAAAATTATTGCTTAGAGAAACAAATCAAGAACAGATGACATGTGAGGTGTTTAGTGTGTGAGGATTTGAAGAAAACACCTTTGAAGATTTTGTAGTAAACATTTGAATCAAAGAGGGCAGTAAAAGTAACTTTTAATTACCCTGAACGAAGAACACGACGAACTGGGATGTGGAGAAGTGAAGCTCATCTGTGCAGATCTTCCACGCCCTAACTTGGAGGAGGAAGACGGCTACGGCGGCGGCGGAGTGAAGATTTCCGCGGCCGGCGTGAGTACGGCGGCGACGAGGTCGAGGCAGTGAAGCTCTTCCTCACCAGCGACGATGATGTAGCGGCGGCGCTAGGGTTTGAGAAGCTCGAGCGGGAGAGAGGTCGAGCGGAGTAAAAGAAGTGAGCAAGGGGAGAGGGGGTATTTATAGCCACGGTAAAAAAACGGTTCGCCCAAAGAATTTGGACAAACGTGCCCCTGACCCTTCTCATTCGCATGACATGTGTCACCCACGTACTGACAAGTGGAGATCGTGTTAGATCGTGGGTGAATTGATAAGTATATCGTGGGAAGCGGAACGGTTTGAGCGGCAAAACTGAAAATTTGGATAAGATAAGTTAAAAGTTCCGTTCGCAAATTCTTTAGCTGATAAGGACACAGTGAAGATTTTGAATGAGTTTCAAATAGAATGCACATGAAGAATTTGTGAATAGATTGGATTGAGTATAGCATAGAGGGGGAAGGGTCCGATCACATTCACTTAGCAGAAAAACCAACTTGAAGAATTAGCCATAAGTGAATGTTGTAGAGGACATAAACTTGTTTATATATATATATATATATATATATATATATATATATATATATATATATATATATAGCCAATGAAGAAAAATGACGGAAACAGTGAAGATTTTGCAAAGTTGAAGAATATGAACAACTGAGGAATTTCAAAAACTGAGGAAAAACTCAAATTGAAGATTTTCAACTTTTGTGGTGGCGTGACCCACCGTATAAGAATGATGATTTCAGACACCGCGTACAATTGTCGTAGGGTTCTGAGAATCAAATTCTTCATTAATTTCTTCACACTTAGAGTGTTATTCTTCATTGATTGAAGAAAAACGTTTCTTCATGTGTTGCACATCTAAGTTATCAATTTTGCATAAGTGTTAGGATGAGTGTCCTTTTCAAAGAACATTCGAAGATTCTAAGATATTTAGCTCACACCGCAACTTGCTAAATCTCTTCTCATCCAAGGGCTTTGTGAAGATATCGGCTAGCTGTTCTTCAGTCTTCACATGCTCAATAGAAATGTCGCCCTTCAACACATGATCGCGAAGAAAATGATGACGAATCTGAATATGCTTTGTCTTTGAGTGCTGAACTGGGTTGTGAGCAATCTTGATGGCACTCTCATTGTCACAAAAGAGAGGCACATTCTTCACATTGACGCCGTAGTCCTTGAGAGTTTGCTTCATCCAAAGCAGTTGAGCACAGCAAGAACCAGCAGCAATGTACTCAGCTTCAGCAGTAGACAGTGATACGCAGTTCTGCTTCTTCGAGGACCAACATACCAAAGATCATCCGAGGAAATGACATGTACCAGATGTTGACTTGCGATCCACACGATCACCAGCATAGTCAGAGTCAGAATATCCAACGAGATCAAAAGCCGAGCCCTTGGGGTACCATAATCCTAGTGTTGGTGTGTGAGCTAGATATCGAAGAATATGTTTCATAGCCTTATGGCGTGATTCCTTCGGTGTAGCTTGAAATCGGGCACACATGCAAACACTAAGCATAATATCTAGCCTAGATGCACATAAGTACAATAAAGAACCAATCATGGAGCAGTATACCTTTTGATCGAAGTCAATACCATTTTCATCAGTGCACAGATGGCCATTTGTGGGCATCGGAATTTTGACGCCTTTGCAATCTTGCATGCCGAATTTCCTCAGTACATCCATGAGGTATTTCTCCTGAGATATGAATATGCCATTGCGCTGTTGACGAATTTGAAGACCTAAGAAGAATTTCAACTCTCCCACCATAGACATTTTATATTCTTCACTCATCATATAGGCAAATTCATCACTATAACGTTGGTCAGTACAGCTAAAGATGATATCATCAACATATATTTGGCATACAAATAATTCATCATCATATGATTTAGTGAAAAGAGTAGGGTCGAATGAACCGGGTTTGAAGCCTTTCTTCATGAGGAATTCCTTCAAAGTATCATACCACGCCCGAGGGGCCTGCTTGAGGCCATAGAGGGCCTTATTTAGTCTGAAGACTTTGTCAGGATGCTTAGGATCTTCAAAACCTGGGGGTTGAGCAACATATACTTCTTCCTCAAGCTTACCATTGAGGAATGCACTTTTCACATCCATTTGATATAAAGTGATATCATGATGGTTAGCATAAGCAAGTAATATGCGAATAGCTTCAAGTCTAGCAACAGATGCAAAAGTTTCATCGAAATCAATTCCTTCAACCTGTGTGTAGCCTTGAGCTACTAGTCGTGCCTTATTCCTCACCATAAGGCCATTTTCATCTTGCTTGTTGCGGTAGATCCACTTTGTGCCAATGATATTGTGTTTGCGAGGATCTGGACGATTGACCAGTTCCCAGACGTTGTTGAGCTCGAACTGATGTAATTCTTGCATGGCCTGAATCCACTCAGGCTCCAGAAATGCTTCATCTACCTTAGTGGGCTCTGTGATAGAGACAAAAGCATAGTGCCCACAAAATTTAGATAAATGTGAAGCTTTTGAGCGTGTGAGAGGACCTGGTGCTTCAATGTCATCGATGATCGTTTCAACTTGCACTTATTTTGCAACGCGAGGATGAGTAGGTTGTCGTCGAGGAATTTGATCAGCATTTTCTTCAGCACCATTTTCTTCAGCTATTTCTTCAAGTGCATTGGCTCGACGTTCTTCTCGTTCTAGAATGAATTCTTCAGCAGATTCTTCGGTAGGAATGACATCCTCAGTAGCCTTGAACTTGATAGTTTCCTCAGGTGCTGGTTCATCTATCACAGAGGGTAGGTGCTCTCTTTGCGAGCCATTAGTTTCATCGAACCGCACATCTACAGTTTCAACGACCTTGTGAAGAACGGTGTTGAAGACTCTATAGGTGTGCGAGTCCTTTCCGTAACCAAGCATAAAACCTTCATGTGCTTTTGGTGCAAATTTAGCATTGTGATGAGGATCTCTAATCCAACATTTAGCACCGAAGACTTTGAAATAACTCACATTGGGTTTCTTGTCAGTGAGGAGTTCATAGGCAGTCTTCTTGAAGAATTTGTGAAGATATACCCTGTTGATGATGTGGCATGCAGTATAAATTGCCTCAATCCAGAAGTGACGAGGCGTCTTGTACTCATCAAGCATAGTGCGAGCCATCTCAACAAGAGTTCTGTTCTTGCGCTCCACAACACCCTTCTGCTGAGGAGTGTAAGGAGCAGATAACTCATGAGTAATACCAAGTTCATCAAGATAGTCATCAAGACCAGAATTCTTGAACTCAGTTCCATTGTCACTTCTGATGTGCTTGATCTTCACACCAAAGTTGGTTTAAGCCCTCGAGGAAAATCGTTTGAAGACTTCCTGCACTTCATGTTTGTAAGTAACAATGTGTACCCATGTGTAACGAGAGTAATCATCAACAACAACAAGCCCATAGAGAGATGTGTCATTTGTGACAGCTGAGTAATGGTTAGGACCAAAGAGGTCCATGTGAACCAATTCGAATGGACGAGTAGTGGTCATGATAGTCTTCGCTGGATGCTTAGCCTTGGTCATCTTTCCAGCTTCACAAGCTCCACACAAGTGATCCTTGAGGAATTTGACATTCTCAATGCCAATGACATGCTTCTTCTTCGCAAGCGTGTGAAAATTCCTCATGCCTGCATGACCAAGTCGTCGATGCCATAGCCACCCTTCTAAAGCTTTTGCAAGTAGGCACACGGCTGGTTGCGGTCCTGTAGAGAAATCAACAATATACAAGTCTCCTCTCCTAAAGCCTTCAAAGACTTTGGAATTGTCAGCTTCCATAACCACAACACAACGATACTTGCCAAAGACAACTACCATATCAAGATCACAAAGCATTGAGACGGACATGAGGTTGTATCCTAAGGACTCGACAAGCATGACTTTGTCCATGTGTCGATCCTTTGTGATCGCAACCTTACCTAGACCCAATACCTGACTTTTGCCTTTGTCAGCGAAGATGATATGCTTCAGATGCGATGGTGATAAGGGAGCATCAATCAATAGATTTTGTCACCAGTCATGTGATTTGTACATCCACCATCGAGGACCCACTCAGTGGCTTTGGGTTGATCATCCTGCAGATGAATTAGTGCAACTTACGAACTTCATATACTTCATCAGTGAAGAATATGACATCAATTCATCAGATCAATTTCATCAAGCAATAAAACAGATAAAGCAGTATGAGGATGTGAGAAATGAAAGTTCATTTCTTCATGATTAGCCTGCGTCCTTTCAGGCACTCTTCAGGTCTCCAGCAAATTCTTCAGACGTTCAAGTACGTCTGGAGACCTGACCCTACAGAAGAGATTAGTTCTTTTTCTTCACCACCCACATCTGAAGGGGTGGCAAAGAGTTCATCACTCTGCAAGCTCCATACGAAAAAGGTGGCATAGAAGCCAATCCATTTCGTTTCACATAAGAGAAGTTAGGGTAAGCATATGAATAAGCAGAGAAATTCTTTGAGGACTTATGAACATAATGATTAGAAGAATAATGCTCATATTCATAGCCCTTGGCTCTTCCCTGTGAAACAGAGTTGTTAGCACGATGATGTTCATATGAGGACTTTGATCCTTTTGAGGAATATGATCCATGTGAGGAATTTGGTCCGTATGAGGACTTGGATCCATATGAAGAATTTGGTCCATATGAAGAATTTGATCTGGGGTCCATATTCTTCACAGGTGGTGTCATGAGGACATTCACCTGAAGACTTTCAAGGCACCTTTTGGGAACCCAGATTTTCTTCATAGGAGAACCGTTCCTGCAGTTAGTGCCAACATATCTAGCAAATACTTCACCATTCTGATTTTTGAACAGTTTATAGTTGGAGTCAACTGACTCATCAGAAGAATGAGAAGATTCACATGTAAAGCCAGATAAATTAGATGGATCAACTGGAGGTCCCTTTGCAGCAACCCATGAGGTTTTGGGGTACTGCTCAGGCTTCCAATATGTACCATCAGCATTGAGTTTCCTCTCAAAGGCAATACCCTCTTTCCTAGGGTTCTTGTTGAGGATCTGCTTTTTAAGCACATCACAAAGAGTCTGGTGCCCTTTGAGGCTTTTGTACATGCCTGTCATGTACAATTCCTTCAGCCCTGCATCGTTAGTGATACTAGCAATATCCTCAGATGAGGAATTAATGATAGCAGAGACAGTTAAGGAATTTGTAGCATTAGAAGCATTTGAACATTCAGGTGAAGAATTAGCAGATTCACGTTCAATGCATTTCAAACATGGAGGAACAAATTCTTCCTGAGCAGCGATGATTTGTTGAGCAAGTAATGAATCGAGCTCCTTCCAAAGATCTTCATAACTCACTTTTAGCTTCTCAAGATCTTGCTTTCTTTGAAGAAATTCATAAGAAAGCTTCTCATGATCAGATAAGAGAGTGTTATGTTGATCTTGAAGGGTGTCATACTTAGTATGAAGTCTTTGATGACTTTCAGTCAAGGTTTTAGTGCGATCCATTTCTTCACCCAACATATCATCACTTTTGTCTAGCATGTTTTGAACCTTTTCAAGGGCCCTTTGTTGTTTCACAGCAATCTTAGCAAATTTAGAATAGCTGTGCTTAAGGTTTTCATCAGATTCATTTTCACTTGATTCAGATGAGGAATATTTGAGTACCTTGGCACCCTTTGCCATGAAGCAATAGGTGGGAGCGTAGTCATCATTGCCTTCATCAGCCTTGTTGGTGAGGTCATTTTCTTCAGGGTTGAGGATAGACTTGCTGACGAATGCAGTAGCGAGGGCTAGGCTCGCCACACCGGATTCGGAATCCTCAGATGCCTCATCTTCCTCATTTTCTTCAGATTCAGCCTCAAAGTCCATTTCCTTGCCAATGAATGTCCGAGCCTTCTTGGAGCTGCTCTTCTTGTGAGATGAAGACTTTGAGGATTTTGATGATGAAGATTTTGAGGATTTCTTCTTTTTCTTCGCATCATCAGAACTGTAATCCTTGTATTTCTTCTTCTTTGATTCCTTTTCCCACTGAGGACAATCTTGAATGTAGTGTCCTGGTTTCTTGCATTTGTGAGAAAGCCTCTTTTTGTAGTCACTGGATGAGGAATCATTGCTCCTTGAGGGTCTTCCAAAGCGACCATGTCTTGAGAACTTCTGGAATTTCTTCATGAGCAGTGCTAGATCATGGCTCATTTCTTCAGGATCACCAAGGCTGTTGTCAGAGTCTTCATCTTCAGACTCAGAAACTGCCTTGGCCTTTAGTGCACGTGATCTGCCATAGCTCGAACCATAGAGATCTCTCTTTTCAGCAAGCTGGAACTCATGAGTGTTTAGCCTCTCGAGGATATCAGTGGGATCAAGTGACTTGTAATCAGCATGCTCTTGTATCATCAATGCCAGAGTATCAAATGAAGAATCAAGCGATCTCAGCAGTTTCTTCACCACCTCATGGTCGGTGATGTCAGTGGCACCGAGCGCTTGAAGCTCATTTGAGATGTCAGTGAGGCAAACGAAGGTCTGTTGTACATTTTCATTGTCGAGTCTTTTGAAGCGGTTGAAGAGATTGCGAAGAACATCAACTCTAGAGTCACGCTGTGTTGAGACTCCTTCATTGACTTTGGACAGCCTATCCCAGATAAGCTTAGCAGTTTCCAAAGCACTCACTCTTCCATACTGTCCTTTGCTCAGATGGCCACATATGATATTCTTCGCTTGAGAATCGAGTTGCTTGAATCTCTTCACATCGGTAGAGTTCAGTGAGGGTGAGACACAGGGAACACCATTTTCCACAACATACCAGAGATCGTTATCAATTGCCTCAAGATGCATTCGCATCTTATTCTTCCAGTAGGGGTAGTCCGTCCCATCGAAGGTAGGACACCCAGCAGAGACCTTGATCATACATGCGGTCGACAAAACTAATACTCCAGGCGGTTAAACCAAAATCACACAGAACAAGGGAGTACCTTGCTCTGATACCAATTAAAAGTGCGTTATATCGACTAGAGGGGGCCTGAATAGGCGATTTTTATAAATTATTCACTGAGGAATTTGTGGGTGAGGAAATTCCTTAGAGAAGAACTACTTGCAGTGGAATAAGTACTCAAAAGTATGCATAGCAGAACACAAGCATAGTCATCATGATGAAATGAAGACAAGCACAGGGTACAGAAAGCGTAAACACGGGATAACACAGGATGAAGACAAACAGACTGAGGAAATTGAACTGAGGAAATTGAGAAAGTCTTCAGTCAAAGTCTTCAAACACATATATGAACAAGCATACAACACAGTAATGAGGAAATGAAAGAGTTGAGGAAATAGAACCAGTTAGCTTGGTGAAGACAATGGTTTGGTAGACCAGTTCCAACTGTTGTCTCAGTTGTACGTCTGGTTGGAGCGGCTAGGTATTTAAACCTGAGGACACACAGTCCTCACCGTATTCTCCTTGAGCTAAGGTCACACAGACCTCGCCCAATCACTCGTGGTAAGTCTTCAGGTGACTTCCAAACCTTCACAAACTCGGTCACTCGGCGATCCACAATTTCCTCTTGGATGCTCTAGACCATGACGCCTAACCGTCTGGAAGAAGCACAGTCTTCAAAGTTAACAAGCGTCGGATCCACGCAGGATCAATCTCTTCAGTGATGCTCATTCACTTTCGGTTTGTAGGTGTTTGGGTTTGGGGTTTTCCTCACTTGATGATTTTCACTCAAAGTCCTCGGAGGATGGGATGCTCTCAAATGACAAGTGCCAGTTTCTCTCGGAGCAGCCAACCAGCTAGTGGTTGTAGGGGGCGGCTATTTATAGCCTAGGGAGCAGCCCGTCATGATAAGACATAAATGCCCTTCAATGATATGACCGTTAGGTGGGTAGATATTTTGGGACAGCTGGCGCATAGCACAGCAACGGTCGGAAATTTGAGTATCAAATTCCTTAGGGCTATCATGTTCCTCACTGTGTAGGCAATCCGCACTGGCGAATTCCTAACTCCTCAGTCAGAACAAATTCCTTAGAGACCAGAAGAACTTCGTCTCTGTCACTGAAGAATATGACTGAACTGTATGAGATTTCCAATGGCTTCACTCGAAGGAATTGGTAGGTGTAGGATTTTGAGTTGAGCATCACATGGAAATTTTTCCTTAGTATTTCCTTGACCCCCTTTAACAGTACGGTGTTTCCTATGACTCAAGAAAGAGAAAATGAAACTACGAAAACAAAAAGTCTTCACGCTTCATATTCCTCAAATGAATACCAAGTCTTCAAGGTTACACCAATTTCTTAGCTTTCAAAGTCTTCAGAAAGTCTTCAGAAATCCAAAGTCTTCAGTCGAAGAACTTCATTTTTAGGGGTCGACTTTCTCTGTAAATATCAAACTCCTCATAGACTTATAGACCTGTGTACACTCATAAACACATTAGTCCCTTAACCTATAAGTCTTAAATACACCAAAATCACTAAGGGGCACTAGATGCACTTACATCGTCGCATCCGAAGACTATCTTGGAGTTCGGAAAAGGGAACTCGCCTTGCAATGCCGAAGACAATCTGCGCGCCAGACTCCTCGTCATTGAAGCCAGGTTCAGGGGCTACTGAGGGAGTCCTGGACTAAGGGAACCTCGGGCGTCTGGCCTGTTATCCATGGGTCGGACTGATGGGCTGTGAAGACATGAAGGCCGAAGACTGTACCCGTGTCCGAATTGGACTCTACTTGGCGTGGAAGGCAAGCTTGGCGACCGATTATGAAGACTCCTTATTGAACCGACTCTATGTAAACCCTAGATCCCCTCGATGTCTATATAAACCGAAGGGGTTAGTCCGGAAAGGATATACACATTACCATAGTCATATAGGCTAGACTTCTAGGGTTTAGCCATTATGATCTCGTAGTAGATCCACTCTTGTAATACTCATATTCATCAAGATCAATCAAGCAGGAAGTAGGGTATTACCTCCATAGAGAGGGCCCGAACCTGGGTAAACATCGTGTCCCCCGTCTCCTGTTACCATCGATCCTAGACGCACAGTTCGGGACCCCCTACCCGAGATCCACCGGTTTTGACACCGACACCCATCGCACAACACACACGTCTTGTTAAGTTGAACCGTTTCTGTTCTCTTGTGTCAACACAAACAGTTCATCCGAGTGAACCGCATGCCGTATATCGCACACACCTTGATCTGGCTGACCGTTTCTTTTGTGTTGCCTAATCACAAACAGTTCATCCGAGTGAATCGTATGTTGTATATCGCACACACCTTCATCTGGCTGCCCATTTGTTTTGTATTTCCTAATCACAAACAGTTCATCCGAGTGAACCGTATGCTGTGTATCACACACGCCTTCATCTGGCTGCCCGTTTCTTTTGTTCCTCCTCACCGCATACAGTTAATTGAACTGAACCGTATGCCCTTCATCGCACACGCAACTAAAATCTGAACCGTGTTTGATGCATCCTCCATCGCAAACGTTTTTACCTTTTTTGACGGTTTTCATACAGCACCGTTTGCGATTATTGCATCGCACACAGTTTCTCGAAGGGTCTCTGATCATAGTGTCACGTTAGCAGCATCCTGCAATAGTGCCAAGTCAACCGCCACCAAGACCAAGGAGCCATCAATGGGCATGGATGAGATTCCTCTAGCCGAGTTTATCGCTCGCAGGAGGATCAACCCCTATGTGAAGCTGCTACGTCTTGAGCACTGCGTTGGTTTTCCCTTGAAGAGGAATGGGTGATGCAGCAAAGTAGCGTAAGTATTTCCCTCAGTTTTTGAGAACCAAGGTATCAATCCAGTAGGAGGCCACGCACGAGTGCCTCGCACCTACACAAACAAATAAATCCTCGCAACCAACGCGAGAAGGGGTTGTCAATCCCTACACGGTCACTTACGAGAGTGAGATCTGATAGATATGATAAGATAATATTTTTGGTATTTTTATGATAAAGATGCAAAGTAAAGAAAGTAAAATAAAAACGGTAATGGAAATAGCTTGTTGTTGGAAGATTAATATGATGGAAAATAGACCCAGGGGCCATAGGTTTCACTAGTGGCTTCTCTCAAGAGCATAAGTATTTATGGTGGGTGAACAAATTACTGTTGAGCAATTGACAGAATTGAGCATAGTTATGAGAATATCTAGGTATGATCATGTATATAGGCATCACATCCGAGACAAGTAGACCGACTCCTGCCTGCATCTACTACTATTACTCCACACATCGACCGCTATCCAGCATGCATCTAGAGTATTAAGTTCATAAGAATAGAGTAACGCTTTAAGCAAGATGACATGATGTAGAGGGATAAACTCATGCAATATGATATAAACCCCATCTTGTTATCCTCGATGGCAACAATACAATACGTGCCTTGCTGCCCCTACTGTCACTGGGAAAGGACACCGCAAGATTGAACCCAAAGCTAAGCACTTCTCCCATTGCAAGAAAGATCAATCTAGTAGGCCAAACCAAACTGATAATTCGAAGAGACTTGCAAAGATAACCAATCATACATAAAAGAATTCAGAAGATTCAAATATTGTTCATAGATAAACTTGATCATAAACCCACAATTCATCGGTCTCAACAAACACACCGCAAAACAAGATTACATCAAATAGATCTCCACAAGAGAGGGGGAGAACATTGTATTGAGATCCAAAAAGAGAGAAGAAGTCATCTAGCTAATAACTATGGACCCGAAGGTCTGAGGTAAACTACTCACACTTCATCGGAGAGGCTATGGTGTTGATGTAGAAGCCCTCCGTGATCGATGCCCCCTCCGGCGGAGCTCCAGAACAGGCCCCAAGATGGGATCTCACGGGTATAGAAGGTTGCGGCGGTGGAATTAGGTTTTTGGCTCCGTATCTGGTAGTTTGGCTCCAAAAAGAGAGAAGAAGTCATCTAGCTAAAATGACGTCTGAGCCGGAAGGATGAATTCTAGGATATGATTGAGGATTGCAAGCATTCGCAACAAATTGATTCAACGGACTCAAAATGATAATGACAAAAGATGCCAATAAGATTATAGAATTATGGGATTAACCATAATGCTAGTAAGCAAGAATTTCAAGAGCAACAGGCTCCTGAAGATTTTCGGAAGATCGAATGATATTTTGAACACTTTTGGGAAATACTTGAATCAACTGGGGATGAGCGGATGCTCGGTAAGTGCGAGGATTATCCGTAGGGGTATTCAGGTGACAATGAACAGCAAGGTAGTAAGCTCAAAGGATTCTCGGAACAACAGAGAGAATTTCGGGGTATCTTGTAATAACAAGATCATTTGGGAAACATTGTATGAATGGCGAGTATACGTGGTTATCCATAGGAGTTTATCGATGAAAGGGAATTGCAAAAGCGATGAACACAAGTTCTCGGGTTATCAGCGGAGAGTATCTTCAGGGTCTTCACGTGCAACAGACGATCATCAGTAATAAGGGGCTCTCCGGGTGAAAGTAATAACGAGATCCTAATGTTAGATTTAGCAAAATTCATTTAACCCGAATAAGAGAGAGATCAGAGTCCCAGAATAAAGGTCGAGGAGTAAAAGATCCTAGTACCACCCAATGGCGACGTGGGCCCGTAAGACACACAGCCATGTTAGTAAAAACTTTTCCAATGACTAGACTCGACTTCGGCCATACCAACTTGGGACGCCCCCGATTTGACCGTACACTAATCATGCACGCAAATGTGTATGATCAAGATCAGGGACTCACGGGAAGATATCACAACACAACTCTAAAACATAAATAAGTCATACAAGCATCATAATACAAGCCAGGGGCCTCGAGGGCTCGAATACAAGTGCTCGATCATAGACGAGTCAGCGGAAGCAATAATATCTGAGTACAGACATAAGTTAAACAAGTTTGCCTTAAGAAGGCTAGCACAAAAGTAGCAACGATCGAAAAGGCAAGGCCTCCTGCCTGGGACCTCCTAACTACTCCTCGAAGCCGAACTCCATGTAGAATCATCCTCGGGATCTCTAGCTCCTGGACTCCAGCATCTGGTTGCGACGATCTGGTATAGAAAGGGGAAAAGAGGGAGAAAAGCAACTGTGAGTACTCATCCAAAGTACTAGCAAGCAAGGAGCTACACTACATATGCATGGGTATATGTGTAAAGGGGCATATCAGTGGACTGAACTGCAGAATGCCAGAATAAGAGGGGGATAGCTTGTCCTGTCGAAGACTACGCTTCTGGTCATCTCCATCTTGCAGCATGTAGAAGAGAGTAGATTGAAGTCCTCCAAGTAGCATCGCATAGCATAATCCTACCCGGCGATCCCCTCCTCGTCGCCCTGTTAGAGAGCGATCACCGGGTTGTATCTGGCACTTGGAAGGGTGTATTTTATTCAGTATCTGGTTCTAGTTGTCATAAGGTCAAGGTACAACTCCGGGTCGTCCTTTTACCGAGGGACACGGCTATTCGAATAGATAAACTTCCCTGCAGGGGTGCACCACATAACCCAACACGCTCGATCCCATTTGGCTGGACACACTTTTCTGGGTCATGCCCGGCCTCGTAAGATCAACACGTCGCAGCCCCACCTAAGCACAACAGAGAGGTCAGCACGCCGGTCTAACCCTATGCGCGCAGGGGTCTGGGCCCATCGCCCTATGCACACCTGCATGTTGCGTACGCGGCCGGAAGCAGACCTAGCCTAGTGGCGTTCCAGTCCAATCCGGCGCGCGCCACTCAGTCGCTGACGTCATGAAGGCTTCGGCTGATACCACGACGCCGGGATACCCATAACTACTCCCGCGTAGATGGTTAGTGCGTATAGACCAAATGGCCAGACTCAGATCAAATACCAAGAACTCGTTAAGCGTGTTATGTATCCGCGAACGCCGACCAGGGCCAAGCCCACCTCTCTCCTAGGTGGTCTCAACCTACCCTATCGCTCCGCCACAAAGTAACAGTCGGGGGCCGTCAGGAACCCAGGCCCACCTCTACCGGGGTGGAGCCACCTGTCCTTTCAGCCCCCTCATCAGAATCACTTGCGGGTACTCAACGAGCCGACCCGACTTTAGTCACCACATGTGTCATGTATATAATGTATATAGTATATACCCGTGATCACCTCCCGAAGTGATCACGGCCCAGTAGTATAGCATGGCAGACGGACAAGAGTGTAGGGCCACTGATGGAACACTAGCATCCTATACTAAGCAGTAGGATAGCAGGTAAGGGTAACAACTGTAGCAACAATGACAGGCTATGCATCAGGATAGGATTAACGGAAAGCAGTAACATGCTACACTACTCTAATGCAAGCAGTATAGAGAAGAATAGGCGATATCTGGTGATCAAGGGGGGGGCTTGCCTGGTTGCTCTGGCAAGTAGGAGGGGTCGTCAACTCCGTAGTCGAACTGGGCAGCAGCAGTGTCGTTCTCGTAGTCTACCGAAGAGAAGAGGGGGAAGAAACAGTAAATACAATGCAAACATAAACATGACGATGCGTGACATGACAATGAGCAGTGCGAGGTGTGTCCTAACGCGGCAGTAGGTGGCACCGGCGAAGGGGGGAACATCCGGGAAAAGTATTCCCGATGTTTTGCGTTTTCGGACAGATGGACCGGAGGGGGAAAGTTGCGAGTTCGATAGGTTAGGGAGGTGTGGTGGACGAACGGACTGCGTATCCGGATTCGTCTCGTCGTTCTGAGCAACTTTCATGTTGAAAATATTTTAATCCGAGTTACGGATTAAAAGATATGATTTTCTAAAGATTTTATTAATTTCTGGAATTTAATTAATTATTTAACTTAATTCGAAAATGGATTTATGACATCAGCATGATGTCATGCTGACGTCAGCAGTCAACAGGGGTTGACTGGGTCAAACTGACGTGCGGGACCCACCTGTCATTGACTGATTAGGGTAATTAGGGTTAACTAATTAATTACTGTTTAATTAAATTAAGTAACTAATTAGATTAGTTTAAATAGGATTAATTAACTTAATTAATTTAGTTTAATTAATTAATTAATTAAAATTATTTTTATTTTTATTTTCTTTCTTTATTTTTTTAATTCCTATTAATTATTTTATTATTATTATTATTTTATTTTTATTTATTATTATTATTATTTTATTATTCGTT